>NW_015164216.1:592861-665656 GCF_001447785.1 Gekko japonicus
GAATTCAGAACCTAAAAAGGTTAGTCAAGAATAGAAGAGGGCCAACTCTAAAAATCTAATTATGAAACATACAAAAATATACATGTATTTATTCAACATAAATTAAAATAACAAACAAGGGCCCATTCCTACCTCATATACAAATATAAAAACATACAAGGGCTAATAAGATAGACCTAACGCGTTTCGGCCTTTACAGGCCTTCCTCAGAGGTCTAATACAGACAGAACATGTTGGCTGATATGCAAAAATACATACAATCATACATATAAAAAATATGGAATAAAGACCAGAAACCAATTGTTCCAAAGTTTAACCACTGGGCAAAGAAAAGAAATACAAAAATACAAACCTAAGGAACATTTTATTGGGAACATTTGGCTGTACAATCTCAGAAGAATATACAGTTGACCAGAGAGAAGAACTACTGGACATGTGATTGCACTGGAGGTTTCATTTGTATTTTTGTATTTCTTTTCTTTGATAGAAACAGAGCGCCCAAATCAACTGCAAGTTTCCTTTGGTCAGTTTCAAGACTGGAATCTTGAAGCAGGCACAGGAAGGAGGGCTTCCTAAAGCACGGGAGAAGCATCCCACCGCACAATTCCTTGCTGGTAGGTAAAAGGCAAGAGGGCCGGCTCGCATCATTGGCTCTTCCAGTATGATTAATGTTACTCTTGCTTCAGTGCCCTTTGGAAATCGACAGAGCAGCAACGGTATAAAATAAAGTAACCCTGATAAATGGCAACTTAACAACACCTATCATTCTGTCTTTGATTATAGAAAGTGAACTATAAAGCTTATTTTTTAAAAAAAATGTTTTAAAAGATTGGCTGGGGATCCCAAATTGTTAGCAATACATTATTGGTAAAGGCAGGGAGGAAAGTAGCACAAAGGAAAGCTCGCCAAGTGCATAAAATGGTGAAAATGCCATCAATCACAATACACAGTTCAGAGCACATTTCATCCATAAGAGTCACCAAAATGTATGAGAGACATTGAGAAGCAGCAGAAGTGAGGCATCTATCATGAAATAGCAGCTAACTAGCCAATTCATAAAATGGCTCATTTAGAAGGGGAGGAGGGTAGCAGTGAAACCTGCCTGTTCGCATCCTTAGAACAAAGTTAGAGTCCAGTGAGACACCTTTAAGACCAACAAGGGTTTATTCAAGGTATGAGCTTTCGTGTGCATACACACTTTTTCAAATACATTGGAAAGGAAGCTAGAGTTCAAATCTTCTTTCCCTTCCTTTTCTGGGACCTTTCTGGGGTTGTTCCTCCCCCTACTCTATAAGTATTGGGTACCTCAAGGTACAGCGGAGTGTCCTCCAACACTAAACTGCCCTTTGTCTTAGAGTCACTGTCTGTAGTACTGGTAAGAAGTCTCAAGTTTTGCGGCAAAGGTAATTCAGTGCGTAGGAGTTAGCACAACTCCACACACCACATTTGTTGCATAAGTGACCAACAAGGAGTTTCTCGCTAAAATGAAACCTAGTACTTCACTGAGAATTGCATTTGATTTAGGGTTGCATAAATCAGGACAACAAACACGGATGTCATAACATATGTACCCCTAAATCAAATGACTTTCCAAACGGAAAGATGGGTTTCATTCACTCCCACAGCTAACGCCAGTAGACTCCTATGTCAGGAGTCCACACAATGCTTCACTAATTAAAACTAAACTCTACAAGGGTTTCCCTAATTCGTCATACCCCCCAAAGCAAATAGCCCAGGGTAGCCAGCTCTCATCAGAATTTGGGAGCTAAGCAGGGTCACCTCTGGTTAGTACTTGGATGGGAGACCACAACTAAGCTAGACTGCAAACTGGATAATCCAGCTGACTAGATCCAAGGTTATATAAAAGCGTGGGTGTTCTCTCTAATCTTCCTGACCAATACAGATAATCTAGGTTGAATGTCTAAGCAAATACTAATTATAAAATGCAAGTACAGGAGGTTAGATGAGATCTCAATAAAAGATGGTCAGCACACATACACAGCTTTGGAAATGAACAGCATCCTTCAGTCAACAAAACATTATATTATTTAGCACTTTCAGCGCTTCCTTCAACAGGCTGAATACAATAGGCTGAGTATGAAAAGACCGTTTTAAAACATTTGTCCCAGCAATGCAGCACATGCAGGTAGTTCCTAGGCTGGCCGCAGTCCGCCTGGGTCCAAACCACTTGGGGCATATCCAAAGGTATTCTTAAGATCATAGCCATGGCATTCACCAGCTCCAGCAAATGTGTGATGTGGAAGATGCAGGATCGAGTGCTAACACTGGCATCTGAAACACCACCGCCTATTACCTTTCTTGCAAGAGAAGAGTCAAGCAAAGAACATGGAAAACTGGAACAGATGAGCAAGCAGAAAATGGAAGTGTGAAGTTCTGAACATCTGCCTGCAGTCCCATGATCTCTTTTCATACTTTATTCTGACAGAAGCAACAACAGTGTGATTAGCAGTCGCAGACAACATTTTCCAGGATGTCTTGCAAGCAACAGCATCGCTAATCAGTGGCACCAGGAATTCCAGAGAAAGAAAAAAGAGCTAATCCTTTGGAACCAAGCAGCTATGTCTATTATCTGCTAGACTAAACTCCCATTGCAGTGGTTCGGTTGGCTTTCTAGTAGTTCCGCATCTCACAAAGTATCTAACCCTTGTATACAGAGCCTGGGGATGTGAGCTCTGCCTGGACCCCATGCCGGATATGGCCCCCAAGAAGGAGGCAGGGAATGAAAGTTAAAGCTTTTGAGAGCCAGTCTTTGTTATTTTACACCCACAGTTCACCATTAGCTTTCAGTACTGACTATTAAAATGGGTCACTTTACTGCCTAGTTCCCCAATTAATACCAGTGAAAATTATGGGCTGCCTGTTTTAAAATGAAGCAGAAAGAGAATATTATAGTACCAGTGGGAAACCCTCAGAGGGACCACAGCTTTGCTAATTTCACTCTGCAGGAGCTGCATGTAGAAGCTGGCTGGGTCTGTTCTTACGATCTGTAATGAATGAATAAATGAATGAATAAAAGAAAGAACACAGTATTTCTGCCAGCTAAAGATTTTTTTAAAAAAAACTGGCCAGTTTTCTCTTCCAAAGCACTGAACTGAATATATCCCAAGATTTGTTTTTGGTACGTCCTTCAGGCTAACACTCGGCAAACTGTACTACCATTATTTTGCCATACCTCTAAAGTTTCTCTCTTTCCCAAATATACCACTTAACTAGATTAGAAACCCCCCATCCCCAAATGTATCACACATATCTTGACACATGCCTGCCTACAAAAGCTTGACTTGTACATAACACCAAACCATGCTTTGGGATTATGAGAATGAGGATGGAAAGAGTTTATTTATTTATTTATTTATTTGATTGATTGATACCCCGCCCTCCCCACCAAAGCTGGCCCAAGCATTTCCCTCCCCCACCCCCCCAATCTGTCCTCCACTCCCATGCCATAAATTAAGTGGCTGCTCGAATGATGTTACTGAGCAGGCGTTTAACTGCCTACTTGACCTGCAAACTGGGATTGCAGCTGAAACTATGGAAAGCATAAATAATCATTTGCTGATTTGAGCAAACTGTGATTTGTCATGGGACCCAAGCTCCATATGAAAATATGGTTTCATTTTTTCAGTCTGAACCAAGTGGTGGAAATAGGGTGGATGTCACCCGTCTTTCACTCCACTGAACTGTGATTTGACATGAAGGTGACCAACTTCCAAGCATACAAACACATGGTTTCATTTTAAGTCTGAACCAAGTGGTGGAAATAGGGTGGTTCTTACCCCTATCTTCCACTCCACTGTGCAGTCTGAAGTCTTCCTCCAACTTAGACACTCTTCTGCTAACTTAAGTGATACTTCCTCCAATGGAAGAGCTGCTCAAGTTGAAGGAAGGCTCCTTGGAAAAAAACAGGATTCGTACCAATGCCTATAATGTACATGTAAAGAAGGTCCCCTTTTTTTAGGGTTACTATGTTCCTCATTCCTTGTGCTATAGTCTAAGAAGTGCATGTGCGTGCATACGTGTATACTTTGTGCTGCAGTTTTAGAAACTGGAACACTGGGAATCTGCAACATACACAATCAGTACCAACTTCCTTTGTGGATACTTCTGGCAAATTCTGAAAGTGGAATGGACTCTTTTCAGACAATGACACACATATGTGCAGTAAGCTAGTATATCATTTAGATGGTACAGTCAAGATGCGGAAGATTTCAAACAAAGCATGTAAAAAAAGCATACTGACCAAAGCACAGAGATAATTCAAAGCCCATGGAAACATAGAAAAGGAAAAAGGATCCTGTATCACAGGTAGAATGTCATCAATTCACAAAATGTGGCAATGAACCCAAGTTGAAGGACTGAATAAGAAATTGCTAAGGGTTAGATGCCCCTTGATGCTGGCTGAGTCTTTTCAAATATTTGTGTCATGCAAGAATACAGTCTGTCTCTAATCCTGCAGAAAATCTGAAATAGAGTATTCTTCAGATCCTGGCTAGGAGCTAGGTGTGAATCCACCATAACTTCCACCTGCCAGCCATACAATCACTGGAGGGACAGGGGGAAGCAACCAGGCCCCCTCTTTCATGCCCAGATGACAGTTCTCTTGACCACAACTATCAATTTCAATCCTTAAGGACAGAAGGAGAGGAAACAGCAGCAAAGCGTCCCTTCCATCATGCCTGGACTGAGACCTTGCTAAAATTACATTTTAACTGCTATTTGTTTCCATTTTTATTTGCTGTAAACTGCCTTGGAAGTCATTATATTTGGCTGAAAAGCCAGATAAAACACACACACACACACAAAATAAACTCAGTGCCTCTCAGACCAACCAACACATGTATGCACATGTGTGCACTGATGTTCTCACACCTTCTTAACTCTTCGAGGAAGACACTCTTGCAATATTAGCCGAAGGATCAAAATTGTGGGGTTTTTGTTCTTCATAACATCAACTCAGATCACAATAACTAATTTGTTACACAAGATAAACTGGCCAGAACAGAAATCTGAGAATCAGGGTTCCTGGTTCTGTTCTTGCAACGTGTGTGCTTCTTCTGAAGCACTGCTGACCTGTCGAAAGAGCAGCTTAAGTATTCCATACTTTGAGGGGAGTCCAAAGCATATAATTCATTACCAAACAAACAGGAGAGCATAAAATCCAGTGGCGGATGTGTCATGTTATTTAGGATTGCTCAGTGATGACGAAATAATGGGGCAGAAGCACACTCAGAAACAGTGGAATATATAAATGCTGCTGCATACAGATGCATACAGACCTTGAGCTACACCGATAGCCCAGGGCTCAGCTTTGCCTCATAGTGGCCTCAAATGGACAGGATAAATACTGCAATCCAAAGCAGAGTTACACCCTTCTAAGTTCACAGAAATCAATGTGTGTAACTCTGTTTAGGATTGCACTGAAAGTCAGCATATGCAACCAAGTACTTTAACCATTCCACAAAGCCGGTATGTGTGTTACATACCCTGAATGACAGACTTCTTAAACTTGCGGAAAAATAACAAAAACTCTGCTGCTGTAGAGAGATGGGTTAATGCAGTGGAGCAAACCATTAATAAAATCACCCTTTATCCTTCCCAAGAAAATATGGGCTGTCAGTGTCATATTATGGCATACATAATGGATGAAGAATGGTTAGATGTAATGTCTAATACCCTTGGGGGCATCACTGGGTTGCCCACAGTGTGCCATGTATCACTGAGACTTCACATAATCAAAACAGGCGAGGTGCATAATGAACAATTTTGTCTCGTATACGACAGGCACCTTCGAGGCCATACTGGTTAGACGTAAGATAGACATGGTAATGCATATATATTAAAATGCAAGTAAGGTCACCCAGAAAGAAATAATTGCTACAAAGCTCAGGAAGGGGAGGATTAAAAGGCAGGCCCAAGTTTATTAGTTAAATGTAGGGGGGGAGAAGAGGCTTGGATCCTATGTATTGTGATCAAAGCTGCTCTGTATAAATGGTGACCCCCCCCCTTCCTCCCCCTGCAATCTTCTGTTCCCCCTGAAATTGTGCCTCCCGTGGATCCCCAGGATCATCTTGGGAGTGAGAGGGGAAACTGGCATTAATCACCCTCCCCGTCTTTCCAAGCTGAAGTGTCTATCATGAATGGAAAGCCTAGGAACCAAGCCGTTGCGCTTCCGCCCTGGAAATCTTGTACTTGCCTCCCTTTTGTACAAAAGCAGCAGCCCTCAATAGTGAACCATTGGTCTCCAAGTTAGAAAGAAATCAAAAATAATTTCTACTTGTATATGCAGAATCAGGCATGTGTTGAGGCAAATGGACTCGGTGGGAAAGGGAAGCAAGAGACCTGGTCAAGATGAGGATTTTTAGTCCTACTCCAACAAAGCAGGACTGGCTCCACGTTAACACTGGCAGAACAGGCAGCAGCAGGCACAGCCCTGCTAAACTCAGAGTTCAGATCAAGAGGACCCAATGTGAAGGGCCACATGCACATGCCCCCCAAGCCTGCAGGAGACGAGGATGTGCACTGCTGCAGGAGAGTCTGTAATGAGCCTTACACTAGATCCGACAAGGTCTGAAGAAACTCAGGCACACCTTGGTCACACAGTGATAACAGAGTGAGCTGAGATGGTGGGCATCACGTAGTGATCCTTACGTGAGTTCCCCACCTGAAGTCCAGAGCTACCAGAGGTAAGGCCAAGACAGACAGGCTTCAGATCTTGCTACACTTATTTCCATAAGCAAGTAGTGGGCCGGGTGGTTAGAATGCCGGACTGGGATCTGGGATCTCTGCTGTGGGAGCCTGCTGGATGACCTTGGGCCAGTAACACACTCTCAGACTAACTCGCCTCATGGGGTGGTTGTTACAAGGATAAAATGGAGGGGAGGAGAGCAGTGTTGTAGTAAGCCACTTTGTGTCCCCACTGGGAAGAAAAGTTCAGACGTAAGTAAATAAATAAGTCTGTTCTACTTCGGAGAGCAAAACATGGGGCAACAAGGAGGACGGCTGGGGAAGGGAGGAATCGGTGGCCATAAATCACATCCCTCCCCAGTGGCATCCCCGACAGTCCCAGTTCCCATGTTACAATGTCCAACAATTAAAAAAAAAAAATTCAGCACCAGACGATGAGACTCTGTGTTGACAATCCCTGTCAGCAAAAGCTCATTATCCACCCCTAAGTGGAAGGTTTGTTAATTATGTAAGATGTAACAATATTTTTGGGTCCTCTTGTCAGACTAAGACAGATGTCTGTTGTCGTGCAGTCTTGAAAGCAAGGTTAGAGATGGCAGCGAAACCATAACGGGGATACGGGAAGCTGAGAGGCTCTGCCCTTCACACACAGGAAGACGTAAAGTGCACTTAGCAAGTCAGCCATTTGTGTGCGTCTGCTCCACCGAGGAGGCTGACAGCTTCTTTGGCAAAGGCTGAGGCATCACATTTACTAACACGAGGAAAGCTGCAACTCAAAGACTGTCAAGAGCAACCTGGCATGCCTTTGGCAATCTACTATGATCTGTCTGTCACTGTGCTATTTGCCGGTTCACTTTTCATTGCCAGGTTCAGCACTTCTTTTAAGACAAAGGGGTGGGGGGGAGAGAAGTGGAAAGGAGGGGGGAAGAAATCAGTCGGTTCATAATCACCAAGAAAGGTTTCATTGTATCACTCAGCATAGTACAAAAACCAGTCTGTCAACCAATTTGTATTATTTCTATAAAAATGTTCTCCCACACCTCCCCCTATAGCTTATATTCTGGAGTTTCTGGACTCAGCGTACTTGACTCAACCTGTCCTTCTCCTTCAGTTGCTGGATCTCAACAGGATCTTTATTCATTTTCATATTTGCACTGCTTATCAAGCAGCTATTTAGTGCTTGTGCTTTCAGCCGCTCACCACTCTCCCTCCACACTTCTCAGTGAGTCCCTGTCTTGCCCAGGTCATTTCATTGACCTGCTCCTGGGGCTGATTGCTTAGTCCTTTCCTTACACAAAAGTCCTCTGGCTTTCTTTCATCCATTTCTCCAAAGGTCCACAGCTTATATGGTCAGATGACACTGGAAAAGTCTCTCTTCCACCTGCCGCTGCTGTTAAACAAAAACAAAAATGCTACACACATGTGGTCCTTAGAAAGTGCTGTCCGAGGTGGTCACCTGCATATCCTGATGGGAAAACTGGTGATTTCTGTGTCCGTGTCACAAAGAGGATACACGTCCTGGCAACATACAATGAGCCTTGAAATCAACCAGTCTTGCCTTTTCTGATACGTACCTTGCGGGGCCAAAACTCTGCATTCCAAGAAAATCTAAATGCATTTGCATGGCCATTAATCGATTCAAAACCTGACAAAAGCAAAGTTAAAGCTTTCCGACTGTTTTTCATGCATGCATTCCAATAGTGAAAGAGAGTCTGAAAAGCACTTTAAGTGGCACATGTGAATTTCATCAAGGAAATCATGGTATCGAATTGCCTTACATGGGAATAAGTTGAGTGCAGGTCAAGTTTTTATAGTATCCTAGACTCATCACTTCCACACAGGCTGGTGGCTGCAGACAAAGATTACGTGGCCAACTCAATAAGCCAAGGAACATTTCTACCAGGAATAAAAAAAATAATAAGTTACACCCATAAAGAAGTGAAATCTGGGTGTAGCTAAATATTAACAGACTTTGGCACATTTATTGGGTCGTTCTTGCTGCTCCTGTACATCCCTAACAACAGAACTTTCTTTTCAAAACAATGTAACAAGCAAAAAGACATTTGAATAAAATACAATTTCCCAATTACAGCTGTGCTGTTATCTTATTTAACCCAGCAAAGGAAAGCCAATAAGAAGACTGTACACATAACCTTGGGGCTTCAAAGATCATATTTCCATGGCACTTTCACAGTACAGAGTACAGGATATGGCTCATTTACCCCTACACAAATCCGGCAAGAGAGATTAAGCTAAGGAGTAAGCAGGATGTAACCAACTAATTCATTTTTTTTAATGAGAATAAGTCTCGGGAACTTCAAATTTTGAGTAGACAAGCAGCAGGCACTCCGAAACTCCACAGGAGAGGAACGGCTTGGTGGCCCCCTGCCTTGTCATTCAAAATTGTAGGTTGTTGAGGCTGCTCTTCATTTTTTAAAGGCTATGTCAGGACATTGTTACAGGTCTGGTATGCTTCTAAAACACAGTAAATTGCCCCAAAGGCTGAAAAGGCTGAAAAAGAATATGAACCTCTCAGATCCCAGCCTACCATTTTAAGTCTGCATTTCACAAACTGCTTGGAACATCTGGAGTTTTGTTCTAACTGCTGAAGCACTGAGTTGTATTCAACCACTCTGCTCTGTGTGCATTCTGTCAGTCCATTGTGCAGTGCACTGTCAACTGCAGAGCCTCTTGTGTCACTGGAATATTCCTTGCCCTGATGGAATGCACCATCTCCAGCCAAGCAAAATAGCAAGATACAACTCAGTCACGCACCACAGACAGCCAATGGGGGAGCTAAAGTGCACCTCAGAGTGGAGTTGGGAGGGGGGGGGACACGCTGGAAACGAAGAGGAATGATCACACTGTTCATGAGTTTCCATGGCACGCTCAAGCGATCAGATGCCCGGAAACCTGCCATGGAAGTGCCTTACTGAGGTAGCCAAGTGGCTCAAGTGGTTAAGACGCTGAACTGCAGGCTGTGGAAGGTCAGTAGTTCAGCAGTTCGAGACCCGAGTTGCTGCATGACGGAGTGAGCTCCTGTCTCTAGTTCCAGCTCCTGCCAACTTAGCAGTTCGAAAGCAAGAAATTGCATGTAGATAAATAGGTACCACTTCGGTGGGAAGGTAACAGCATTCCATGCACCTTGGTGTTTAGTCATGCTGGCCACATGACCACGGAAACGTCTTCGGATAGCGCTGGCTCCTTGGCTTTGAAACGGAGATGAGCACCGCAACCCTAGAGTCAGACTCTACTGGCTTTCGAGCAAGGGAACCTTTACCTTTGTTTAATTCATGTGCGAGTCATTTTAGTGCAAGGTACGGACAACTGGGGGCACAGGTACGGACAACTGGGGGCATTTGATTGTGCCCATTTGATCCAGAGGGGAGGGCCAAACTGCTCGTGTGATCGCACCCTAAGAATTCACAATATGTGTAACAAAGTAAGAGAAGCATAAAATGATTTCTTCAAGTGGTGTCATGGTGGAAAGGGTTTAAAAAATGGCCCAATACTTCCCATGTTTAGCTAAAGGCCTTTTCAGATTATTTTTTGGAAAAAACACTTTTCTGTTAAAGAGCTATCAGATCAATTCTGACCCGGCATCAATTGTGTAATGTTGTGCTTCCATGAAATAAAAAAGGGAGGCAAGTTTTGCTGCAATAATTTTTTTTTTGCATGGCGGGGGGAGAGGGAGTGTCATTTTTCTGTTCACAGCTTTACTAAAAAAGCAGAAGGATGTGCATTCCATCACTAGAGAAGGGACATGCACAACCTTCAGAAGCTGGCACAATGGCCATTCAGTGTTGGGGCACAACTAGCTTTTCTTCCATTTGCCAACTTCTTTTTAAAGAGCTACATGAGCTTGAGTTGTAAATGAGGAACAACTCATACTCTAAAAGATGCCCCAAAGCAGGAAGCTCAGGTAACTGGGAGTCAAAAATTCCAGATTTAAAAACCAAAGGCAAGCTGTTTGGGGGGATCTGAATATGAGTTCATGCAGTTTTCAGGTTCCTCCAACCCAAATGTAACATCATCGGCTATGCTGAGTCCTTGTCCATACGGCACATTTAGAACCTGCAATATCAATTGATTTTTAAAGGGCTTTAAAGATGAAACATCCTATATAAATGCTAACCAGCTGCACTATGGTTCACAACCTTATGCCAATGCTGCTCTCTTACTTGGTATACATGAAATTGTTTTTTTATTTATTTATTTTATAGCCCGCTGTCCCAAAGACCAGCTTGAATTGATTTCCTGGTATGCAGCGTCTACTAAAACAGGCAGGAATATGAGCCTCCCATCTCAACTGGTTTAGCTCAAACTGTAAGCCTTCTGATTTCTGCTGAGTTCTGCTCTCCCTTTACCCAAGTGCCCCCACTTGGAAACTTTTATTTAAAGCCATTTAGAATTGGCTTCAAGGCTGCAAATGGAGTACAACACCCTTACAAACAATAGGACATGCAGGATATCAGCATCATTGTGAAAATTACTTAGGGGGCGGTCACACATGCGAGATAAAGCGGGGGGGGGGAAGCGAGGCTAGTTCCTTCCAGAGGAATTTGACCCGCAGTTGCACAATCACACAGTCCTTGGAAGCGGTGGGCACAGCCTGCCACTGCATGATCAGATGCAACCATTTTTTAAAAAATATAAATTTTATTAAAATTTTTCATATAATGCATATATAACTTTCATAATACAAAATATATAAGGTAATAATAAAAGAAGGTAAACTGATATGATACAAAAACGGTTATGATATATAAAACTTGTAAACATATATAACTTGCATTTAATTTTTGCAAATATTTGAGAGTTCTTAGTAACTTAATATACGGTATGACTCTTTTGCTTATTTGAGGTTAGAAATTATTCCTACATGGACACTATAATTAAGGTTGGTATTTATACCTGTTGAAGCTTTGGTAATATGTATTAGTTAAACAGCATTATTTTGAATTTGACTTGTGATATGGAATCCCAGGTACATTAGTCTATGTCAATTTTTTCGAGCATGGGCGGCCAAATACTTAGAGGATTGAAGAATTCACATTCTGCTTGATGTAAAGAATCAAATATAGAAAATTTTTCTAACAAAAAAATCCCAGGTTTTGTGGAACCATTGAGTTATTGTTGGGGGAGTGGGATGTTTCCAGTTCTGAGCTATAACGGTTTTAGCTGCAGTGATGAATATGTTTATTAATTGTCTTGTCCTTTTAGGTGGTTTGTCCGGAGGCCATAGGTGTAGGAGCAACAGTTCCGGCGTTTGAGGTAAGTTTTGACCTGTGATTTTTTTATGTTTGTGATTATTTGCGACCAGAAGCTTTGAATTGTGTTACATGACCACCAGTTATGAAGGTATGAGGCTTTTTTGCCGCATTTTTTCCAGCAGTATGGTGTGATTGTGGGAATAATATGCGACAAGATGCAACCATGGGTGAGTCGGGGTGTGTGTGTGCCGTTAGTTTCCAATCCACTCAAACGAGGAATCGATGTATCACATCTCTGCACTGAGGACTCCCTATGGCATTTGCAATGATGTGCATACTGCAACGGCACGGAGTCGGGACGGCCTGATCAGACCATCCCGATGCCATGAGAGCGCGCTGGAGCGATCAGACATGGGAAAGTCTATACATGGCCCGTCGCAACCCATTTACTACCAGATTTTCCCCACTGTCTTTTTACTCCGATTCTGTGGTGGAGAAGAACAGGTTGCCGACGGGTGCAGGGCGCTTCCCAGATGCTCGTGTCTGATTGCGCCCTTTAAATCTGCCTGGCATTTGTGCCTATGGCGGGTCTAATTGTGTGTATGATTGCGCCCTAAAAGACATAGCCGTGAGAAAGATTACCCCCCCCCCAAAAAAAACCCTATTGATCAAATGTTCAAAATGCTAACAAGTAACACATAGTGATTACAGCAAGTTAGATGTATTCATTTTTAATCAAAACTTGGTCTATATCTTTATAACTGGATGATAATGTGTTGCATACAGCCTAGCTCCACTTTTGAGATAGTCAGCTGCAGTTCTGAAAGATCCAGTGTACTTCTGTGTTGTGTCTGCAAAGCAGTTGAAAAGGTCAGGAAACTGGGTGCCCCCAGGAGATATCAAGTAAGTGAAGGAGGCAGCCTCAAAAATATCTGTATTCAAATGCTGGATATAAGCTGCTTTATGTATGAATCAGTCAATTAAGACTTAAACAGGGACCTAAAAAGGACATGTATTACATGTGACTTGCCAATCAGATGATGTTGCAACCAACTGGTCCCTTTAACCTACCCGAAGACTATTTCCCCCACCACTACACCTTTGAATTGTTTTGGAGCCACTCACCATTTCTGCTTCTGCAAAGACAGCTGAACAAGGTTGAACATATTTACCAGTACTTTTAGGTTGCTCTTTAAAGTACTGAATCAATGTTGGACAGACAACACTGGGGAGGAAAGTTCCAGCACTTCCAAAAGGTTCCATTATTTTTTGAAACACATCTCCGAACTACTTGCATTCAGCAGCTCACTCTCTAATTAATTTTCTGCAAAAATAAAAAGCTGTCTCTGTAACCACTTGCAAATTTTCCACCTCCTGAGACAAGACAAAAGTTTAAACACCTTGCACCACTGTGATATAGTCTGCTAATTAAAACATTGGAGAATTTTCTTTAATTAGATTTGTTTATACCAAGTACCTACCACCTAGGTTCTTTAGAGATATTCCAGGAGGCTTCCTGACACAACTGATTTACCTTCCTCAAGGGCAAAGGTCATTCAAGGTACAGATTTTGCCTTTCCATGACCATCTGCTGATGCATTTGGAAAACAAAATCTGAGACAGGAAAGGCAGGAGTCCACCAAGTTTAAAAAAATATTTTATTATGCATACTTCTTTTGTTTGATTCTTTGTATGTCCCCAAGAACAATACAATAAGCTTGGCTGTGGACACTCTTTAGCGCTTATTAAAATCAGCAGCTTGTATTCCTGATGCATAAACTTTAGCTTGAGTTACTGCAAAATCAGAAAGTGACTGAATCATAATGTCAAGATTTAATACGCTTCCTGAGCACAAACAATTGGGCAGTGTGGTGTGCAGAACAGAGGTGTGATATCAAGACTGAGACATCAGACCAAAACCGAAAGAGTGAAGTCAGCATTTTGTTCAAAGCCTCTGTGTGAAGATGCCCTATAAATTAAGGCTATTGAGTAGTTCATTATTATTAGCACCATGGATTACTAATTCTACTACAGCTTGTTCCAAATTCTGTATGCAGCCTAACTCAACACGCCAGTTGGATGGTGTGAACTGGCCCCGAGTTGATCACAAATAGCCGATTTCCCAGACTTTACGTCTCGCCACCTTCCGCTGCTTTCTTGACTTGTGCAATTAATCCGTTTCCCTTAGCAGCATCACATGTGAGCCAGGAACTTCAGATTTGCACCAAAGCACCTTCCGTAATCTAGTTTGTGGATCTTTAATTTGGGGGAGGGGGAAGAAACAAGTGACCGAAACCAATTTAGCTCTACATTCTCTTTGTCATGCCACTCATAATCAAATCTATTTGCTTGAGAAAGAAGTTGACCTGACTCTAAGAACACGAATCAAAATTAATTGTATGAATAAGTTACACATATTTCTGATATTGCTTCCTATGTACGAATGCGAACTTTCCACTCTACACATAGTTTATTTCATTTATATGCTGCCTCCCTCCCCGATGGGGACCCAAAGCAATCGACATCATTCTCCTCTCCTCCATGTTATCTTTAGAACAACTCTGGGAGGTAACTTAGGCTCAGAGTTTGTGACTGTTCCAAAGGCACACAACAAGCTTCCATGGCAGAGTGGGATCTCCTAGATCCTAGTCCAGCATGCTAAACTCTACACAACACTGGCTCTCACCGACTTTTGGAAACAATTTCAAATGCAAAAAATTATAGTAGGTTGGTAGGTTTATACCAGTGTCACTGACTGAAATACGTAATACAACTTAACTGCAAAAAACATGTGAATGCATTTCCATTATTACAGCTTTCTACACAATTATATGTTCAGGGAAGCAGCAGACTAATAATTGTCAACCAGTCTGGGGAGGGATGATCTCAGTTCCAGTAAAAGTTCTCTCAAGGTTGCTCTTTTTTAGTCACAAAACTTCAGCTGCTATTCCGATTCACCTCAAAAATAGAAGACAGTAATGCATCCATACTTGAAAAAGTTGTCTCTCTAGTAGACAAGTTCATTCTTCATGAACAGCAAAAAACAAGACCAAAGCATCTGTGCTGTATTATCTCCACTGAATGTCATATACTGATAACAGATTATTTCAAATCCAACTCTCCAGTAAGTCAGACAATAGAAAACTAATACAAAAGGATGGTTTCACAGATCACAAGTGCAGAGACAACTCACTGAAAACCTAAAAAAGCTTAAAGACCTTATGAACATGAAACAAGATGGTGGTTGGGTAGGGTACAGTTAATTGAATTGTTTCTGCAAAGAAAAAAAACCCCAAGAGCTAAGAGGGCTACTTTAGTCACTCTCACCCCATAATTGCTATCTTGTTTTGTGATTAATGAAATCACTTATTCAGTCAACCTCAGGAGTTTCATCTCTATGTCTGCATAGTCCAGGATGCCCTTGACAAAAATGCACATACAAAGTCTATGTATCACATCACATGAAAGGCAGTCTGCCCTGGCTCATTCTACTTAGGTGTGCTTTTGGATAAGTGCTTTTGATGAAACACTGCAGCATTTTGTGCCTGATGAACAGTCCAGTGTAGTTCTGCATACCCTTTCACTAATTTATGTAGTCCCAACAAAAAGCATCACTTCTTCTACTTCACATGCAGTCGAGAACACAGTTAATATGCACTAAAAAACGACTCATTTCAATAAGTATGGGCTACTGTGAACCAACTGTAGCCTTTATCTGTCATTCTCCTGAGCCAAACGAGCCAAAAAATCTCTACACTAAGGGATCAGGTCAGAAAACACATGTTAATGGCTTCCGGTCTAGCTAAGATGGAGGACTGAAGCGTTTCGCAATCGTGCGAAGCGAGCGACGGCCACTTTTGACAGTTTGGGCAATATACAGCCCAACGCATCACTCCCCAGTGAGGGGGGGGGACAAGCAGGCAGCAGTGCCCTAGAGGGAGTGTGAGGTTGGCGTAATCCAGCTTCGGAAGAAGCTGAATTGGGCTTTGACCTCCTCCCACGAAGAAGGCAAGTGCCAAGCAACTCTATAGTGGCCGATCGAGCCGGGCTACCGGCATAAATTCTTCGTCAGCAGACTTCTTTGAAGAAGGACAACAACTGTGAGTTAAAAGAAACAATGCGAAACCCGTTTTGAACGTGCTAGATAACAAAAACGTGCCGCTTACCTGAACTGAGTTTGGAGTCAATTTGAATTAAGCGGTTGAGCGGAAAATGAATAGTAAATCCCAGAAATCCGATTCCGGAGAGAAAAAAGTTGATTGAAGCCTTTAAAAACTGTAAAAACGCTTATTGTTTAACATTCCTGTGGTGAAGATGGAGCCGTGTGCGCAACTGTAAAATCGAAACTCACGAACAATAGCGTGGGAAGAGCAGGCTGGTGTCACAAAGAAAGAGGTCCGTGTGAAACATCCAGGAAGTTGAATTCCTAGACGGGCATTAGCGAAAGGAAGACAGTGGAACTTTTAAAGGTGCCGGACCGGAAGTGAGTTGTATGCGGAAGGAAGGGCCTGCAAAGTATCAATTTGACCTACTCTACATGAAATTACCATAGAGAAGTTGCGCCCGACATTTTGAGGAGGACTTCAACTAAATTTGCTTTTTTAATATATTTCTAAGGGTCTTTGGAAAGCGTAAACAGAGAGGCATGGAGGACTAAATCTTATCATCTAGAAGAGTGCTTTATCTTGCGAATCTGTGAATTGAAAAGAAATCGCCAAGACGGAGACCAGGAGAGGCAAGAAAAGAGCCGACTCAGACCCAGAACTTAAACCAGTTGTGAGACCTAGGATTGGATCTACTTCAGCCCCCAAAATGTCAAGGGGAAGAGAGAAAAAAGAGATGCAGGCCTCCATGGAAGCAATGGAGAAGAGAATGACAGAGGCAATACAAGCCATGGGGGAGCAGATAGAAAAAACATTGGGGGACCAACTGGAGAAGCAAACTCAGATTCATCTGAAACATCTAGAAGAAGTCCAAGAGAAGAACATAACAGCATTGAAGGAACTGGTTACTACAGAAATAACTTCAATCAAGCAAGAAATGGAAGGAGTTAAGAAGGATGTTCAAGCAAATGCAACCAAGACTACAGAGACAGAGGAGAAGATACAAAAAATAGAAGAGAAACAAGATTCTTTGACTCAACAAATTACAAGATCAGAGACAATGATGGAGTTCAGAAGGATGCAGACTCATCTGAGATTCAGAGGCATTAAGGAAACAGAGAATGAGAATTTAAAAGAAAAAATGATGGAAGTGATAACGGCTTTTTTGGGCGAGGAAGAAGGGTCAATGGACTCAGACTTTGATTTGATTTATAGAGTGAACTCCAGAATTGCAGAAAAGAAGAATTTACCAAGGGATGTAATTGTACAATTTGTAACAAGATCAATAACAGAGGAGATATTCAAGAAGCAATTCAACGTCCCTTTTGTAATAGAGGGAAACAAAATTATGGTGATGAGAGAACTCCCAAGAACAATACTGCAAGACAGGAAAAGGTATAAATCCTTGGCTGACAAACTCAGAGCTTTGAGCATCAGATATAGATGGGAGATTCCACAAGGTTTATCCTTTACGTATCAAGGGGTGAGGATTCAGATCAGATCGATGATGGACTTTTATAAATTTAAGGCGGACAATGCGGACGTCTTTGGAGAACTTTAAAATAAAACGCATAATGGAGTACAAATTGTTGTCATGGAATGTTAATGGATTAAATTCACCAAACAAGAGGAAAAGAATCAATCATTGGATACAGAAACAGAAATGCAACGTGATATGCTTGCAAGAAACACATATTAGAAAACAGGATATAAAATATTTAAAGAATGCTTTATTTGGAATTGAATTTTGTTCTGCGGCCTCAAATAAGAAAAAAGGAGTTGTGACATATGTGAAGAAGGAGTTACAACCTACAGAAATTTTTAAGGACATAGATGGCAGATACGTGGGTGTGGAATTAATGATTCAGCAGAAAAAAACATTGTTGATCAACGTGTACGCACCCAATGGAGCAAAGGAAAAATTTTTTAAGGATATAACTGACCAATTACAACAATTGACTTATGAGCAAGTTATTATGGCCGGAGACTTTAATGGGACAATAGATCGTCTAGACAGAAAACCACAAAAGGACAACGAATTCAGCGGAAAATTGCCAAAGAATTTTTTTGAATTAGTTAAGCAAGAAAAATTAGAAGATGTTTGGAGGAAATGGAACCCGATGCAGAAAGACTTTACTTTTTATTCCAATAGACATTGCTCTTTTTCCAGAATTGATATGATTTGGATGTCTGAAGAATTATCAATGAAAACACATAAGACTGAAATTTTGCCAAGATGTAATTCAGATCACAATCCGGTGGTATGGAGTTCCACAGAAAGGAAAAAACCCTTTCTGTGGAGGATTAATGAAGACTTGTTGGATAAGAAAACGGTAATTGAGATGTTAAAGGAAGAAACGAAACAATTCTTTCAACAAAATTTAAATAAAGAAACACCGATACAGATTGTATGGGATGCTTATAAAGCGGTGATGAGAGGAATTCTCATCTCGCAAAACGTGAAGCAAAAAAAGGAAAAACTTCAAAAACAAACAGAAGTGTTAGAAAAAATTGCTCAGAAAGAAAAGGAATTAAAAAAGAAGCCTGGAAAAAAGCAAATTATTAAAGAATTAAAGTTGCTGAAGGAACAACTGAATGAGACTTGGAATCAGGAAATGTATTGGAATTTAAAGAAGTTACAACAGAAATCTTTTGAAGGGGCGAACAAACCGGGAAAATACTTAGCTTGGCAACTTAAGGCTAGAAGAGAGAGAAGAATGATAACCAAAATAATAGAAGATGGAAAAGAGTTCGTTGATCCTAATGGAATAAAGAGATGTTTCTTCAAGTATTATGCTAAACTATTCCAAACAACTAGAGTTGATCTTGAGAAGATTAAAACATATTTAAAGGAGATTCCACTACCAAAAATAAGTAAGGAATACAAAGATTTATTAAATGGTCCAATTCAAAAAGAAGAAGTGATGAAGGCAATAGAAGAGACAAAGTTGGGGAAGGCGCCTGGGCCGGACGGATTTACAGCGAAATTCTACAAAAAGATGAAAGAAGAAATTTCCCCGGTCCTGGAAGCTTTAACCAACGAAATAAGAGAAAACAAAAAGGTGCCGGACTCATGGAAAGAAGCAATTATTTCTTTGATTCCAAAGGAAGGACAAGATTCAACAAATGTAAAGAACTACAGGCCAATATCTCTTTTGAACAACGATTATAAAATCTTTGCAAAAATTATTGCAGAAAGGGTGAAAAACTATTTACAAACGGTAATTTCTGAAGATCAAGCGGGCTTTTTACCCAAAAGGCAGATTAGAGACAATGTAAGAATAGTAATGGACGCAATTGAATATTATGAAAAGCACCCAGAAAAAGAAGTAGCTTTTCTGTTTGTTGATGCAGAAAAAGCTTTTGACAATCTTAATTGGAATTTTATGCACCAGATGATGGAAAAGATTGAAGCGGGACAACATTTTAGAAATTGTATTGAAGCTATCTATTCTGAACAAAGAGCTAAAATAAATGTGAATAAAGAACTGACAGATAACTTCAAAGTACAGAAAGGAACAAGGCAAGGTTGTCCGTTATCACCGTTATTATTTATCTGGGTATTGGAAATACTTTTACAAAAAATACAGTACGATCAAGAAATAAAGGGCTTGACACATAAAGGACACCAATACAAATATCGAGCATTTGCAGACGATGTAATGTTTATGGTGGAAAACCCAACAGAAAAATTGACATTGCTTTTTCAAAAAATAAAGGAGTTTGGAGAATTGGCCGGCTTTTACGTAAATAAGAATAAAACAAAACTTATATGTAAAAACATGATCAAACAAAAACAAGTGGAACTACAAGAACTGGTACAATGTGAAGTAGTTAAAAAAACAAAATACCTTGGAATTGAATTAACGGCAAAAAATATAGACCTATATAAGAATAATTATGAGAAATTATGGACTAAGCTGACTCAAGATTTTAAGAAATGGGATAAAATGAACTTATCACTGATGGGAAGAATATCAGTTATAAAAATGAATGTCCTACCACGTTTGATGTTCCTGTTCCAAACAATACCAATTCTGCATAAAACGGATTTGTTGGCCAAGTGGCAACAAGAGTTGTCAAAATTTGTTTGGGCAGGCAAGAAACCAAGGATCAAAATGAAAATACTTTGTGATGCCAAAGAAAGAGGAGGTCTACAAATGCCAAATCTTAGACTATATTATGAAGCGGTTTGTCTAACATGGATGGATCAATGGGTGAAGCTTGAAAATGACAGATTGTTGGGGTTGGAAGGGCATGATTGTAGATTTGGCTGGCATGCATATTTATGGTATGACAAGATAAAAATGGACAGTTTTTTTAAACTTCACTTGGTGAGAAAAGCTTTGTATATGGTATGGACAAGATATAAGAAGTACCAGAGTGACTTAAGACCATTGTGGATTGTACCAGTAGAAGTGTTGATATCTTACTCAAGACAGCGAGGTAGAGACTGGTTGCCATATAGAGATTTAATTAAAAAAGAGGGAACAGAGTGGGTAATGAAAAAGCAGAATGAAATTGAATATGAATATGAGTGGTTGAAATATATGCAGATTTATGATCTTTTTAGATCTGACAAAAAAAACTATGGTTTTAGAGAGGAAAAAAATGAAATTGAAAAGGTATGGGAGAGTGGAGGAGGAAAAAATATTTCTAAAATGTATAAGGTGTTGTTAAAATGGTATACTGAAGATGAAACTGTTAAAGAACAAATGTTAAAATGGGCTATTAATATGAATAAGGAAGTAGATATGGAAACTTGGGAATATTTGTGGAAAAACTCTATTAAGATCTCGACATGTACTAATGTTAAAGAAAATTGTTATAAGATGATGTATAGGTGGTACATGACACCTAAGAAGATTGCAAATATGAATCAAAATATGTCAAACAAATGCTGGAAATGTAAGAGGCATGAGGGCTCATTTTATCATATGTGGTGGACTTGTGAGAAAGCTGTAGACTTTTGGACAAAAGTCCACAATGAAATGCAAAAAATACTGAAATGTTCTTTTAAAAAAGCACCGGAAATTCTGCTTTTGGGACTCAAAATGGAAGAAGTCAATACGACTAAAAAAACTTTACTCTGGTACCTGATAGTGACAGCGAGAATGATTTATGCTCAGTTTTGGAAGACAGAAAAGGTACCAGAGGTTGAAGAATGGATACAAAAAGTTCTGTTCATGGCACAAATGGATAAGATTACAAAAAAACTGAATAACAAAGAAGACGATGAGTTTTTTGGAGAATGGAATGACTTTAAAATTTATCTGGAAAAGAACTGGGATGTGAAACAAAACTTAATATGTTTAGATCAATATTAAGTCAAATGATGTTATCTTTAGATTGTAATGATGAGAAACTGATATTGTTGATGATATGAAGTAATTTGGAGCAGGGGTGGAAGCATTGTGGGAAGCCATTGGAGGGAGGGGAGGAACTGGGAATGGGGTAGACAATTGATAGAACGAAAAGTTTTATATGTTGTATTCCTGAGAAAATAAAAAATTTGTTTACCAAAAAAAAAAAGAAAACACATGTTAATTAGTGTATACTTAACAAAGTAGAATTTTTGTAACAATACAGAATAGAATTTTTGTAATAATAAAAAGACCAATGCCAAAATCTAGTGCCAATACAAATGATATTGAAAGGTTTTCCAGCCTAAGAGAAGGTCACATTGCTGCTAGACATGATCTAGTTGTTGTTGTTTTAAAAAACCCTAGAGATAATGATCTGGGAACACCTAATGCTGCAGAGTTGCTAAAGCTAAGTGGGTGCCGATCTGGTAGGAGCCTGGATGGGAAACACTGGGAGGAGTCCTCATATAAAAGCAGGATATAAAAATGAATTTTGTAAAGAGAGAGAGAGAGAGAGAAAACACCTGTGGGCAAAAAGCAACTGCAGAGCAGAGTGCTGGCAGCAGGTGCCCAACTCTTTCACAGCGTGTGAGCCACTCCCCTGCATCAAAACAGACACACTTGTTTAATCCTGAGAATAATGCCATACTTAAAACACAGAGAGAAATTATTTAAATCATGTTTTTCGTTCAGTCTGTACTGCAGCCAGAAAGGCTGGTTTGTTAGCTGTTATCTTTTTAATTCCTCCACACAAGATTATTCTACTCTAGCAGTACTAGGCCTGGTGCAGGAGTAAGCAACCTGTTATGGCCCGATGTGTCCCTGTAAAGATGCGGCCGTGCCAGCAAACAAGAATGCAAGGGTGACGGTTCTGCTTGGCAACACATACATGGAGCAAGCCAAGCCCCAGAGATACCGCAAGCATCCACAGAGATTTGCCTTGGACTCTGATGGTGGCTGTGCAGGTCTGGAAGGCAATGAGGGACAGAAGACACACCTGTTGCCTCTGCCTGTGGTCACTGGCCCCAGCAGTCCTGCCAGTGCCCTGGGCAGAGACGTGGCCCTGGAGGCCAAGCAAAACAATCTGTTATGCTGCTGCTGGCACATGTGCCTGACCTCAGCCTAGTGCTTAGAAGTGACAAATCTATGGTCTGTGCCACTTCAGACTCCAAAAGAGGGTTCAAATTATTTAATGTTCCTCCATGCAAATAGTTCCCTCCATAAACAGACAGATGTCAGGGGAAATGTTCTAGCCTACTTTTCCAACTAACAGGATAGTTTTCAGTGTGAATACAGCTGTGGGAAGGTAACGGAGGGGGGGGGGAAATCATATTCAAGAAAACATTGTTATTTTACCTGATGCTGCCATTTAGTGTTAAGACGCACTTTTAAAAACCAGCACAAACTCCTTTTGACCTTTGCATGTACAACATACCACACAATTAAGGAAGGACTAACAATGTAATAAGGGTTTGGACCTGCTTTGGACCTTTGCATGTACAACATACCACACAATTAAGAAAGGACTAACAGTGTAATAAGGGTTGCCAGCTGCTTGGAGGGGGGGGAATGACCTTCCCCCTTAATAGAGAGTTAATGCGACGTCACGCTGGTGATGTTATTTACCTCCATGCCATGTAAAGCTTCAGCTGCCCATTTATACACATGAAGCCTCGTAAAAGAACAAGATGCTTTTCTTCAGGTTTATTGTCAATCCTAAACAGAGCTACAGCCTTTCTAAACCTATTGACTTCAATGGGCTCAGAAGGGTATAACTCTTCTTAGGACTGCGTTGGATGTTCCCGAGGTACGGCACTGCATGACAGAGAGTTACATAAACCACAAACAGGAACATACTTCAATTATGCTGTCCGGCAGTGGTTAGCAATTGGTAGTCACTGGGACAAACTGGGACCACAGACTGCTTCTGGATGACCACCTTGCCAAAGCAGCAGACTGTCACTTGAAGAATGCAGGGACCAGAAGAAGCTGAACACAGAAACTTCTAGACAACTGGAGAAGAGATAGTTTTCTGTCAGTGTCACTGAGCACAACAGAAAACGGTCTTTGGGACTTCCGGTCTACGGATTGGCGATGGCGGTCGCTCTCCCCAGAGCTTGGGGAGGCGATTAGCACACCATCGGCATGGAGGGCTGCCACCTCAAGTGGCACTCCCACGGAGCCAGGCCAGAGAGCTTTGAGGGATAGCCTCTTCGACGGCTTGCTGCCGGAGAATCGAGGCTTCTCTCCGCTGACGGTCCTACCGATGAGTGGCCTTAGGGCACAAGCTAACCCGACCAGGACAAGCGGGGGAGACCGAGTGGAACAACGATTGATGTGAGCAAGGTCAGGAATGTGACCAACAATGAACGTGAGTTCTAAGTAAACCAACTTTGATAAATGGCACCCCCCCTCCCCGTGGGAAAAGCGGAGCACAAAGAGGGACGCCTCTGAAGCGCAAGGACAGATAAACGCAGCAAAGGGGGAGTGGGAGGAAACAGACAGTGTGTTTATTTTGAGAGACTTACTTGAGTGCAAATAGCGAATAAACGAGTGCTTCGAGCCTGGGAGAAGCTGTTTGAAAGTGAAAACAAAGTTGGAAAATGGTGGCATCCCGAGGAAAGTTTAAAGCGAAGCCTGGTAGTCAGAGTCCAAGGCCGGAAGAGGGAGCTGACGTCATGAAGCTGTTAGCGGATATGCTCAAGCCAGTGATGGATCAGCTTGATGGTATTAACCAGCAACTGACCTCATTAAATCAAAACTTCACTTCACAACAGCGACAGCTAGCAGAAACAAAAAAAAAAACTGGAGCTGGTGGCCAAGAAAGTTACAGAGATGGACACCTCAAGCAAGAAGATGAAGAATGAGTGAAGTGGAAACAAAACAAAAACTTCAAAAAAATCATTTTGTTGCAGCTGCAAATGGAAAAGGCTAATATAATTCTCAGGTTCCCCAGAGATGCTATATTAAAGGCAACTTCAGCGACTCCACTGAAATTTAGGAATACAATTATCAAGATTTTAAAAGACATTCCATTTGAAATTCGTCAGAAGAGAAAGAGCTACAAGGAGTTAATTACTTTTCTTCAAACAAACGGTATACAGTACAGGTGGGCGATTCCTGAAGGTGTCATCTTTAAAATCAATGATAGAAGGGAGAAGATAGACTCCATCTTCAAAGCCAAGGAATTCTTGAAACGCCAGCTGGGATCGGGGGAAGAATCTAAAGAGGAAGAAACTAAGTCAAGTGACTCAGCTGCCTCGGGAACAGATGAGGACTCTGCTGCAGAAGCGGGAGCAATGAAAACTGTATATGATTTTAGAGACAGAAAGCCGAAGTAAGGGCAGAAGGACTCTGATAAATGGCTCTTTGAAATAAAGAAGATGCTCAGAAAGTTCTCTCATAATAACTAATTTACTAATATAGAACAATGTGAAAAACAAGAACTCTACAAGTATATTGTTTTACTAACTCTTTTAATACTAATATTAAGGTTAACATAAAGGGGGTCTCCCACTCTTGGGTTTTTAGTTAGTGTGGGTTTCTTTCCTTTATCAATAGTTGTAGTTCCCCTTCCTATATTTTCCTTTGTAGTTTGTAGTTTTATTGAAAAAATAAAAATACCCCTCCGGGGGTTTTAAAAAAAGAAAAAGAAAACGGTCTTTGGACTTCTGAGGTACGAACTATCAAACAATTCCTTGTGCCTAGGTAGAAGGTGGAAAGATTCTCTTCTCATAATGCTTGAACAATGATAACTAACCCACAACATGTCACACTTAAGCTGTGGCCAACAGGCATCTCTCCTGTGATCTGCCTCACAGCCTCCTAATCTGCTTCTCTGTAGCCCTATGTTCACTGTTCACAAATGCTATCAATAAGCAAAGTGAAAAACAACACAAATTACAGAACCCACCCTTAACAGCAATGAGATCTACCGTCTACAGGTACCATCTATGACTGCTTTACAACTCTGACAGACTAAGAAAAAAGAGCTTCTGCCTGAATATATTCAGCCAGTTCATTTGCTACCACCTGCTCCACTATTCTAGGTTATCTAAACACCTGAGAATCCTTCTTGTTTTAAAAATTCCCTGTGCAGTCCTGCCAAATTTCTCATTTAGTCCTATGCTCTTTGAACTTTATGGGGACAACACTACACTTAGATATAGTCCTGTCCAGTGTTCCCTCTAAGCTGAGTTAGTGTGAGCTAGCTCACAGTTTTTTAGCCTCTGGCTCACACATTTTTGTCTTAGGTCAGAAAGGATGGCTCCAGTGCAAACTAATTTATGCAGTAGCCAAATCACCTGCTCACAACTTTAATGCCAGTAGCTCACAAAGTAGAACCTTTGCTCACAGGGCTCCACAGCTTAGAGGTAACATTGGTCCTGTCAGTTACTCAATTGACCTTCTCTGTTTCACAGTATCTTTTTTTCATAGCAATCATACACCAATATAACTTTCCTAATTACAGGATATTCCTGCTAATTTCCATAGACGTAAGCAAACAAGGAAGAAGGCCATCACTGGGTTTTTTTGGTTTTTTTCTTGACACAGGCAAGCTTCTATTGTTTTAAATGGACCAAGAGTCTGCTCCTGACAAATACAGTATGCATGAGTACTGTCACTAATGGTACAATCCTATGCAGAGTTATGCCAGCAGTTTAACCTACTGAAATAAATGGGCTGGGGCTGGAATAACTTTGAATAGGATTGCACTGAATATTATGTTTTTAAAAATCAAGAAGTGCTCTTCATGGCTTTCAAAACTACCCATGTCTTGTACTACCTATGATACTCTCCAATCTTTAAAACAGAGGTGAACATTCTGCCTGTTACATTTGCCAGAGGCATTTTGCGGGCATACGAACTCTAATCCCATTCATTTAAACCAGGATTAACCCTCCTGAGCCACAGCCAGCCCTTCCCCACTATCTTCATGACAAAGTAAGTCAGGAATGCAGTATGATCATATCTCCCATTAATGTAGCTAGGAGCAATGTACTAACTAAGGGGCTAACTTGTGACTCAATGAACTGCAAACAAGCACGTTCCACCAACAGACCCAGCAAACAATAACCCAGTCATGGAGCAACTGAGAACACACACGCAGGAAGACAAAGCGATCAAGTACTTAATGAGGATATTTAGGTAAGGTTTGGTGATCTTCCCATGTGCTACTAGCGCTGAGCTTTTTCAAACTGTACTCATGGCTGGACAGCTCAACAATCTCATGAAAATAGTGCCTGTATTCAACCACATTGTTTCAAAAACTTAAGAGCACATAAATTTTCTTAGCAGGAGACAACAGTTTCTGCCAATTCTCCTCTACCGACACAGCCCACTGAGCTCCTCGAATATGGGTTTCCTGGGGTCACCAAGCAAAAAACCAAGGAAATAAAACAATATTAAACACTATTTCCCCAGTTTTATTTTATTCGCATACAACTATTACTTCATATGGTTCATCGCTATGACCTAAAGAAAAATCCTCATCCATCTTGGTCCAGGATGCCAGCTTTGCCTATAACCACAGTTATGACACAGTTCCCTTCTTTGCTAATATCTGCATCGGGAGCAAGGAGCCACCATATTTACCCACGGGTAAATGTGGAGAATGTTTATTTTAAAGTTAAAACAGTGTCGACACACACAATGCATTAATATATAAAATGTGCCCATGATGAATCTGTCTCACATCGTATTTCGTTTTGATTGTTCAGCTGGTGTGTTCAGCTGGTTGCTGAAGAGGGAAAAACAGCTGAAAGGCTGGGTCTGTTAAAAAAAAACACTCACTGCTTTGTGCCTTTTGCATGTTATCATACAGAACACGGTAGGTCCCCACGCCCCGTGGCAATTCTGTGCCCCTGTATATATGCTATTCAACTGATATTGTCTGGTTATTTGGGATACTCATTCAGATATTCCAATGGGAGTATAATAATAGAAAGTGGGTTTGCCGCTACGGACATTTCATCAGTACAACTGGAACTGGGGCACGCGAAAACAACAGGTGTGTTTGTATTTTCCTTGTCAAGTTTATTCTGATAGTAATTTCAATATAAACACCTTCTAACTAGAACAGGCATGGGGAGGTCTTTGGCTGGGTATTCCAAGCAATTTTTAAATATAAAGGGCAGCTGCACAGGGACCCCAATTTAGTTTTGGGCCACTGGGAAGGTGGGAGAGAGGGTTTATTTATTCATTCACTAGTTTATTTATTTACTGCTTTTCTCCCATATACAGACCCAGAGCATCTTCCTCTCCTCCAATTTATCCCCACAGCAACCAGAGAGGTAGGTTGGGCTGTGAGAGACTTATTAACCCACGGTCACTCAGCAAGCTTCCATGGCACAATGAGGATTCAAACCTGGGTCTCCCAGATCCTAATCTGACACTCTAACTGCCATATCACACTGGCTCTCCCTCTTATTTGAACTGAAAAATCACGGTAAATTTAACTCAAACTGACAAATCAAAACTGACACACACGCCCTGACCTGGATAGCCCAGGCAAGGCCAATCTCGTCCGATCTCAGAAGCTAAGCAGGGTCGACTCTGGCAAGCACTTGGATGGGAGACCTCCTTGGAATACCAGAGGCAGGAGGTGGGAACAGGCTTTATTCAGCCACCTCTCTGAATATCCTCCAGACCACCAGTAGGGGTCAGTCACTAGAGGTTGCCATGACTTCCAGGTGCGCGCACACACACATTTAAAAAATACCCCCCAAAAGCCCTGACACACACAACCATCCTTCACAGCCTTGGAAAAGGAAAAACCAAACAGAATACAAGTGAAATCCCCCCCCTTCCAATACTGCCTGGGCAACAGGGTCAGTTCTGATGGGCAAAACCATTAGGAAGTGGAAGAGTTAAATGCCCCCATTCATGTGTTCAACACAAATTGGGGCTCCAAATGGCTATTTCTTCTTTTTAAAAAGACAATGGGAAGAGATCATCATGGATCTCCCAGCACATCTAGCTTGCACAAGACTGGGATGGTTTTTGCTAATCCCCCCCTTTCCAGAACCCACACCATCCCAATGGTCTCCTGACTCTCAGGAGCAGCTTTTTGTGGGGCATGGAGGCTCAAACAGGAAGGAGCAATTGCTGTATAGTGAGTATAAATGGGGAATTTTCTCAGTGGAGGGTGGTAAGCAGTGGGGTACCACAGGGATCAGTATTTGGTCCGATGCTTTTTAACTTGTTTATTAATGACTTGGAGTTAGGAGTAAGCAGTGAAGTGGCTAAATTTGCGGATGATACGAAGTTGTTCAGGGTGGTGACAACCAGGAAGGATTGTGAGGCACTCCAAAGGGATCAGTCGAGGATGGGCGAGTGAGCATCAACGTGGCAAATGGGGTTCAATGTGGCCAAGTGCAAAGTGATGCACATTGGAGCCAAAAATCCTAACTGTAAATACATGTTGATGGGGTCCGAACTGGCAGAGACTGACCAAGAGAAAGATCTTTGAGTCATAGTAGATAACCCACTGAAAATGTTGAGACAGTGTGCGACTGCAATAAAAAAGGCCAATGCTATGTTTGGGATTATTAGGAAGGGAATTGAAAACAAATCAGCCAGTATCATAATGGCCCTGTATAAATCAATGGTGCGACCTCATTTGGAGTACTGTGTACAGTTCTGGTCACCACACCTCAAAAAGGATATTATAGCATTGGAAAAAGTGCAGAAAAGGGCAACTAGAATGAAGAAAGGTTAAAACGTTTGGGGCTCTTTAGCTTGGAGAAATGACGACTGAGGGGTGACATGATCGAGGTTTACAAGATTATGCATGGGAAAGAGCAGGTAGAGAAAGAGGTACTTTTCTCCCTTTCTCATAATACAAGAACTCGTGGACACTCAATGAAATTGCTGAGCAGTCAGGTTAGAACAGATAAAAGGAAGTACTTCTTCACCCAAAGAGTGATTAACACATGGAATTAACTGCCACAGGAGGTAGCGGTGGCTACAAGCATGGACGGTTTCAAGAGGGAACTAGATAAACATATGGAGCAGAGGTCCATAAGTGGCTATTAGGCACAAGGTATAGATAGGAACTCTGGGGAAAGTGATGCTCAGTATTTTTGGTGCTTGGGGGGGGGGGGCAATAGTGGGAGGGCTTCTAGTGTCCTGGCCCCACTGATGGACCTCCTGATGGCACCAGGTATTTTTGGCCACTGTGTGACAGAGTGTTGGACTGGATGGGCCTTTGGCCTGATCCAGCACTGGCTTCTCTTATGTTCTTATGCTCTTACTGCACTGTCCTCTACCTTTGTAAGTTCAATTACTACACAGTTTATTACACAGCTTGCCTTAGGCAGTTTGTTGTCCTCAGTGTCTTTTAATGCTGCATTAGTGCTTTGTTCATTAGATATTTTATACTGTAGTAGTACATTATTTTTATTCTATATCCCACCTTGAGTCTCAGCAAGAAAGGGAGGATATAAATAAACTAATAAATGAACACATTCTTCGGATGCAAGAGTTTAAAAAAAACACCTATGCAAACATACTATCACTGGAAAAGGATTCATGGTTAAAGGTTTTTTGTATTACCCATCAAGATAAAGTGATAAAGGGAAAAGTACTATGTCCTGTACAAATATCACTTTTACCTTGTGATGGCTGAGGTTACTACCAGGCAAATTCAAACAAACGGAAAGCTCAATTCCCAACCAAATTCAAATAGCTTACTTGGATTCCCAGGTGTGTGGTTTTTTCCCTAGTGGGTCTCAATAGTCTTTAATAAAGAATATTATTCTTAATGCAGAGGACACTCTCAGAAGCCCTAATGAAGTGGAAAAGAGCTGAGGCGATAGTATGGATTGTACCACTTCAGACTACAGGGGAAGGGAATTATATTTATCAATATATCCCTACATAAATAATTCCCTTCAAGTGGAAAACTAGCATGGTATGTGGACTAAGTTTGAATTTTTCTACCTAATGGGCTCAATTTTAATTTCCAGGGAGCTTTTACATGGGATAGCATTAAGAATGTGACTTCGCCACCTGTAGCCTGAAATGGTACAACCCTTCCTTTCAAATGATTGCTTTATCAGTTTAGTAAGATAAAGCTTTTCACCTCAAACCCAGAGCCCTACTTATAATTGATACATTTTAGATTCCAGGGGAGGAACTCCACCCATTCTACCACCAGAGAAGTCTATTCTGCAGCAATTCTATTCTGCACCAGGCCTCAGTTAGCCACTGTCAGGAAAAAGCATTTAACAGGTTGCATTCCTTATTCTTGCAGACGTAGCTTCTGGCTAAACACTTAACAGCCAAACTCTCTCTCCTTGGCCTCCTTCTCCTGCCCTGAACCCCAGCTGAACTCACATTGAAGCATAGGTCAAGAAAGAGACTGCACAAACACCATACGGCCTGAGCATCTCGACCTAAATTCAATCATGCAGATGAAAAAGAACCTTACAGTAGCAGTCCCAGTGCCCCCATTCCTTAAAACATGGTAAAATGCATTAGTGACTGCTACTAGAAATGTATGTCAACCTTCCAGGAAGGTCAAAAAAATCCCCCTTTCCTCACTGGAGAGCAATAGCAGTACACAAACTGCTCTTTAAGCCTTAGTAAGCAATTTAGTCTACTTTAATGCTGCTTACATCAAGCCGCCACACCAGCAAGTGAAATCAGACTGGTTAATTCCTAGAGGCAGCCAAGAAATATTGATTGGAAACATATGGTGACCAGTACAACGGGTTTACTTATTGGGGCTTCAGTTGGCTGACACACACACACACACACACACATTCTCTCTCTCTCTCTCTCTCTCTCTCTCGTTGCAGAAGAGTCTAAAACTAAAGATCTCATTCAGGGCTTTATTACGGAAATATTTTCCACTACAAGTGCCAAATTCTGCACTGAATACTTGCACTGAAGTCCCAGAGAATTCAGCAAGAATTGTGCAAACTTATTTGGAAGGCAAGGCCATATATGCCTAACATTCTAGTTTTCCTTAGCACATTGAACGTTAATCAACAAAGGATGTGAATCCCCGACCTGGATAGCTCAGGCAAGCCTGATCTCACCACATCTCGGAAGCTAAGCAGGGCCAGCCCTGGTGAGTATTTGGATGGGAGACCTCCAGAAAATACCAGGGGCCAGGGGGCCAGAGGCAGTTGCCAAGCCACTTGTCTGAATGTCCTCCGTGCCCCAATAGGAGTCGCCAGAGGTCGCCATGACTTTCAGGCACGGACACACAGACACACAAAAATGCAAAAAACCCCAACACAAAAATGAAGGATGTGAGAACAGAGCTCCATTTTTATTGTACAGTTCTGAGAAGGGTTTTTTTCCCTTCCTTTCTTCCCATAAATAGATACATTGTTAACACAGCTATAATTAACAATTTTGTATAGCAATTATAAGTATTACTCAGGGTTCAAGGCGAAAAACTTTTGTTTATTAAACTGTAAAAAAATTAAAGGAAGGATTGTTAGTAAAAATCTGATTAAAATTAAAGGTAGGCGAAGAACAAAAGGAAGCAGATGTTCCCTCTTCTTAAACCCTGTCTACACAACTTTCTGCACCCTCACAGTACCAAAGTAACATTGGAAGTGATCTGAAATAATCTAAGAAGAGAAAGAAGAAGAGCTGTCTTTTATACCTCACTTTCTCTGCCCTAAGGAGTTTCAAAGCGGCTTACAATCACCTTCCCTTCCTTTTCACACAAGAGGCACCTTCTGAGGTAGGTGGGGCTGAGAGAGTTCTGAGAGAATTTGGACTGGCCCAAAGTCACCCAGCAGGCTTCATGGAGGAGCAAGGAAACAAACCCAGTTCTCCAGATTAGAGTCCACTGCTCTTAACCACTACACCACGCTGCCTCTCATCTACTGAAAAAATACTGCAAGATATATATCAAATAATTATGACATTTTAAAATAATCTATCTATACCTGTGCATGTCCTTTGTTTTTAACAGGGACACAGACTTGCTGCTGTTGTTATTTAATATGATTTTTTTACTGAAATACTTTGTATACCCTGTAGACTGCACCTGTAATTCATCCCCCATTCATTCCTTACTAGTCTGAATCAGTTCCCTAACTAGAAGAACGACTCTAGAATAAAAGGTTGTAATTACAACCCAAGACCTCAGGAGATTAAAAACACATAAAGCAGGTTAGGAACAAGTGTTTTTGCTGTAGAAATATAAATATGCTGGGAACCAGATTAGTTTTGCATGGTGCTAACTTGCAACTGTACAGCATTAGTCCGTATATTGTTTAATAAACCGTATTTAATGACGTTTTCTCGTTCTGATACAGCAATAGACAAGTTTCAGAATATATAACTCATCATAATGCTAAACACTTTTCAAAAAGGAACATAAGGCATCTCACATTATAACTACAATCAATGTTCCCTCTAAGCTGTGGAGTCTTGTGAGCAAAAAATCTACTTCGGCCCCTGACACACGGCAGGGGAAAAGCCGCCAAAAAGCGTGGCTTTTAAAAGCCGCGCCAAAGTTGAAACGGCGCGGCGGGATCCCACGGATCCCCTGGCCGCGCCGCCTTTCTCCCCGGCACGATCAGACGCCGGAGAGAAAACACAGATCGGACGGCGAGCCAGCCGAACTGCGCATGTCGGAGCATGCGCAGTTCGCCTAGGAGCCAGGGACGCGCTGACGCAAGGATGCGCCGGCGATCAGACTCCCGGTTTGCGGCGCACCATTGGGATGAACCACCTCGGTAGGTGGTTCCAACTTGGAGCGGTTTATCGCGTGGATGGGCCAGTTCGGGGACGGAAGCACTACGCTTCCCAGATGTTGTGGTGTGATCGCGGCCATTTGCTCCGCCCCCGAACCGTCCCACTCCCGGCCCAACTCCCCTCGTGTGAACGGGACCATGATGAGCTACTAGCATTAAAGTTGTGAACAAGCAATTTGGCTACTGCATAAATTAGTTTGCTCTGGAGCCATCCTTCCTGAGCCAAGATAAAAATGTGTGAGCTGGAGGCTTAAAAACTGTGAGCTAGCTCACACTAACTCAGCTTAGAGGGAACACTGACTACAATAGATATGCCCCCCCAGGCAATTCTCCACATTTCTCTTCCTACTCCAAGAAGCAGACATCACGGCCTATTTGTTCCTAAATTTAGAGCCCACGGGGAGCAGACACAGTGTGGTCAAAGAACCTCAAAAAACCATAACAACAGGAGAAGGTGGTACAGAGAAGCAGCCCTCAAACCATCGGGGTCTCCTTAGTAGTAGAGGTCACTGTGCAAACGATAGTGACCGTGAGAAAATGCTTGTCCACCAGTTTAATACAAAACCCTAGTCCAGGGCCTGGGCCTGATTTAGCTAATCTCTACTTCTGAGACAAGGGCTGTGGTCACCCACACTAAATAATCCACTTTCAATCCAGTTCCAGTCCACTTTCCAACTGGATTTTGCCAGTTCACACAGTAAAATCCAATTGGAAAGTGCACTGAAACTGGATTGAAAGTGGATTATTTAGTGTGTGACCACAGCCAAGCAGTAGCGTGCCAACAGCTTGGAAGGAAGGAAGGCCATAGGACATAGGGAACAAGGGAGGAAGAGAGAGAGCGTGTGTGTACTCCATCTTCTCCATCTTGAGTCAAGCCCTCGCTGCTCTCATTGCTGTCCTGATCATCCAAGCTGCTACTATAAACTTCTCCCCAAAGCATAAAATAGGCTAGGCTGACTAGTGGAAAAGGTTCACAGCCAGCCCTGCATCTACCCTTCAGCACAGTACATGCCCCCAGTGTTCTCCATGGTGGGCTGGCTGAGTGCTCAGCTGATCCACACTCCTGAGAAGAAAAGCACAACGGTTTTGAACTGTTGGGCAGATCAACAGGTGTTGAATATTCTCAGCAGATCAGACTATACCTCTCCGTATGCTTCAGAGGTACACCCAATTACTACATTGGGGAAAACAATGGTGGTGGAGGAGGAGAAGATTGGATTTATACCCCGCCCTTCTCTACCCGAAGGAGTCTCAGGGCAGTTTATAATCCCCTTTCCCCTCCTCTCCCTACAACAGACACCCTGTGAGGTAGATGGGGCTGAGAGAGCTCTTTCGAGAACTGCTTTTGGGGAGAACAGCTCTGAAAGAACTATGACTGACCCAAGGTCACCCCAGCAGCTGCATGTGGAAGAGTGGGGAATCAAACCCGGTTCTCCCAGATTAGAGCCGGTGCACCTAACCACTACACCAAACTGACCAGGGGCAGGGGCTGGCAGCAGCTTTGACATCCATTCATAGGGTTGCCAACTCCTGCTTGGGAAATACTTACAATTTTGGGGGTGTAGCCCTGGAAGGGTGGGGTTTGAGGAGGGGATAATGACATGGGGCATAATGACATGAAGTCCATCCTCCAAAACAGCCATTTTCTCCAGGGGAACTCATCTCTGTAGATCAGTTGTAATCCCAGGAGATCTTTGGGGGGGAGGGATGGGACCCTATTCATTCACCCACTCTGCCATTCATCCACTCTGCCACAGCTATAGTGATCAGAATCAGCTGGCTTTGGCCATCACTGAGTTGAACGAAGTGGGGAAAACACAGCAAGATGGGAATTTATGCATCCATTCGTCTGTGTGAATCCATAGTGGCATAAGGGTGAAAGAGTGGAAGGTTGTGTGTGAAAGAGAAAGGGGGCTCCTTGGAGAAAAAGATAAGGAGGAATTTAACAAATTCATCTTCCCACCCTCTTCCATTTCTTGCATGCAGTTGAACTGCACTATTAACGATTTTCCTTAAGGAGGCCTCCCTTCTGTACTGAGAAACATCGCTCTGGAAAAATATGCTAAGTAACAGTAGTTATCCTCAACATCAGCTTCTTGGGAGCTTTACATCAGGTGTCACAATTGGCAAATCATAATTTGGGCTACACAACTGAGGTTTGACCACCAAATCAAGTAATACATCATAGCATCACTCAAAAAAACCCAAAAACCCGGATGTCCCACCCTGACCTGGATAGCTCAGGCAAGCCCGATCTCATCAGATCTCGGAAGCTAAGCAGGGCCGACCCTGACAAGTAATTGGAAGGGAGACCTCCTTGAAATACCAGGGCTCAGGATGCAAAGGCAGGCTATCAAGCCACCCCTCTGTGAAACGTCCGAGCCCAGGACGTACGGGTTGCCAGAAGTCCCCAAGACCTCCAGGCATGCAAGCACATACACATACACAACCAAAAAAGGATGTCCCAAAGAAAGCAGAACCAACGGATATATAATTCAAAATAAAGCATATTAATTACAGAAAATTACATTGATTTGTGTTTATTGTATCATAATGCAGCAGACAAAAAAAAATTGCAACTTTGTGCTAAACTTATATCTGTACTGCACTCACTCATCATCACAGCCCACAGGCATAAAACAGGTGAACTTATTGCATGTTAGAGCCTCACAAAGGGCCACAGCATGACTTCATGAGAAAGCTGCTTACAACAGAATCAAGGAATAAGTAAAAGCGCTCTAACTCTACCAAGGATGCTTTAAATACAAATTTAATCATGAATAAAATTAACCTTGATTTGTTGCTCATGGAGAGAGGAAAGTCTGTAAGGAACACATCCTCATCAAATATTTCTGTTCATTTCATTATAAAAAGCTTGAAAAGGGAATCCTCAATCACATACCCTGTCCCCTACCAGCCCGGAAAATAACAGGGATCCTTGGGAAATGGCAGCTTAAGCATAAACTGCAACAGTGAAAAAGCTCAAGCCATGCCTTCTTTCTGTCTCTACATCAACATTACCTCTGTTTTCAATTTCTCAAACTCTAAGAAGATTATTCCCCCCCCACAAAAAAAAGAATTTTCAAATCATCAAACAAACAAGTCAAAACAACCAGCCCCAAGAACTTGTGAAAAGGGCGTTCTGACTCAAGGTAAGACTTCTGCAGGGTAAGACTACTCTGCATATTGAAGCAAGTGACCAGATTCACATGGTAGACACATAAGAACCAAATTCTTAAAGCAATCCTCAAAGGGTTTTTTTTTTTTACTGTTTTCTACAAGGTTCTTACAGCTGGCTATTCTTGTAAAATATAGATATTTCCTGTCAGCCCTTTTTACTGCAATCTCGTCTGTGCATTTGCCAACACTTTGTGCATGTTGTGCTTCTCGTGCTGCAGGCAACAAGGATGTTTCTTTTCACTCGACAGTTTAGAGTATTTCTACCCATCTTCTTCTAAATATCTTCAGACCCAACAAAACCTGAAAATCAGAGCAAGGTGCAGAATCAAAACCATGGGGAGGGGTGGGGGAGATCATTCCATGTAGTATAATTTTAAAATTACTCTCTTTGGCAAAAGCAGCCAATTTTTAAAAAGTAAATTGCTTTAATAAACATACAGTGAAAACACTTCAAAAATATTTGTCAAAACACTAACAGAAGATCTTCTCAGGATCCTACTCAGGTCTATTCAGTGGGACATATTGCCAAGGAAGTCTTTTTAAGATTGCCCTGCAAGACACGCTTGAGATGGCCAGTCTTTATCTCTTTCTTGCAACTGAACTCTCTACCTACTGCACTTCATCCCATCCCTCCTACAAGGAGCTTAGCGCAGTGTACTGATTCATGCCCTCTTTGTGAATTTTAAAAAGCTAATATATTTAAGACTGATGGGGTAAAATCCTGCATACCTGAAGAGTCCTTCTTTAAGTCTACGGTGCAATCATAACCAGTTTTACCCTTCTGAGCCCATTGACTTCAACGGACTTGTGGCATAGCTCTATTTAGGACTGCACTGCTAGTATATCTCTGCGCAGGATTATTAGCCTCAACACGTTTTCCTTACCAGTTCTGCACAGATCATAAGGCCAACCAAAACTCTACTGGTAGCAGGAGCTCCTTTGCGTATTAGGCCACACACCCCTAGTGTAGCCAATCCTCCAAGAGCTTACAGAGCTCTTCTTACAGGGGCTACTGTAAGCTCTTGGAGGATTGGCTACACTAGGGGTGTGTGGCCTAATATGCAAAGGAGCTCCTGCTACCAGTAGAGCCTGTATAATATATTTGTATGTATATTTTTGCCCCATTACCCTCCTAATCCAAAAATGCATCCTTAATTGCTTTCAAACGTTTTCAAACCTAACAAGGATCTTGGGAAGGCAGAATGCCTGCAGTTTCTTAAAGGAATGGCGATTCAGGATGCATGAACAATTCCCTCTAACAGGGATCCTTATGATGACTGCCAGATAAGAGATGAACAATCCCTCAATGGCCAGCACATATTTCTAAGATTTGTATTTTTATAACTGCTGGAGAGTAGGAGAAGGATTTAAAGGAATGTGAGACCACCAATTGTGCAAACAGTGGTTGCTTTAAAATAATACACAAAAATGGATGCCAACCCCCTGAGGCTAGTGTCTGAGGCTGCCTGCGTCCAGTTCTTCATACCTCCCTATTCAATAACCCCAGGATCAAACACGATCCTGCGTGAACACACACACACATACAAAACTAAAGGGCGATTAGATAAATGGGTACCTGTTAATAGAGCGGGGGGGCACCTGTCCCTTGTGTAGCGGCAGCCAAACGATGAACGGCGGTGGCGGAAAGAATATGGCGGCTGGCGAGGCGAAAGGCGAACGAAGGAGGCCGGACCAACAAGTGCAGAGGCGGAGCGATGCAGGCCGGAGCCTACTTGGACGGAGGCCGCGAGCATGCGTGGAAGTACGAGTGGTCCAGGCCCGGAAATGAATTCGCAACAGCCAGAAGGAGGAACCTCAAAGACCAGCGCTGGAGTGGACGCCGCCGGACTACCTCCCGCAAGGCAGTAACAACAAAGATCCGCTACACAGAAAAGGGTGCCTGGTAGGCTTGTCACGCCCCCTACATGTATGTGGCCCAAGGTTTAGGATTGTATGAATTGAAACATGTAAGCCGCTCAGAGCCCTTCGGGGGTGAGCGGGATATAAATTGGAAAAAAAAAAAAAAAAACCTCAGGGACTATCCAGTTCTCAGTTGCTTCATGGTGCAGAAAGAGCAACGATTCAAGTATGCCTCTCTTCGACAATTGTTCTACTAACAATTTTTATTGGAAGGGGGGGTTGCTTCTTCCTTTTCTCCTCTCTTTGGCTTGGTATGACAACCTATGGGGTTTATATTAATTCGCTTCTCCACTGCTCACAACAATCTTGTTTCTAAAGAATGAAGCAAGTGGCTACTTGCTGGCATCTTCCTCCCACGTTTACAAATTATAGCAAAATATGCTGCTGACAGGTGGAGGCTACTCCTAAAATAGGGAGAGCTAATCTAGCTACTGCATCACTCTATCTTTGCACAGCTACTTAGCCATTTTTTAAAGCAAAAGGGAGGAGAAAAAAATTAATAGGACATACTCTCGAGCCATATTTTTAGAAGGAAGCATAACAAATGACAAATGCTGTGTATCTGTACACCAGATGTGAATTTAAGGAAGTATATAATGCAACATTTGCCAGCACCTCCAGCCCAAGATGTTATCATCCACAATTGATCCAAAAAACAGAGACTCTTTTCTGTTGGTTTTTGTGAACTGTTGTTCATTCTCTCACTACAGACTGTGTGAAGTTCTAGGAATATGAGGGACAGAAGAAATCATTCCGAAATCTTGTTTTGTAAACTGAGGTATGGTTTACACAAAGAGTCCAGCTTTGCAAAGCATCATGTAGCGGGGGAGTCAGATAGAAAAACCTACCCATAAGTTCTTTTAACACTCAGATGTTGCCCATGTGGCACTGCCAAAGCAATGCTTACTGCTCTGGACTTTATGGGCTTTGTCTTGGCATATGGCTTCTGCACAGAGAAACTGATGCAGAAGGCTCAAAATATGCAATTTTTAAAATTAGATCTTGGGGATCATGTCTACACGTGTATGCCCCGCTCTTAATGTTATTGACAACACGTCAATATCAGGCAGACACAATAAAGTTGAAGCCACATGTGTGGTGCATCTCATGCAGGGTTCACTTCCACCATCAATCTTGTTCATAGAATCATAGAATGTTAGAGTTGGAAGGGACCTTGCAGGTCATCTAGTCCAACCCCCTGCACTCTGCAGGAGTATACTGAAAGATAGCCCTACATACCTACAACATACCCGAAAGATGGTCGTTCAGCCTCCACTGGAAAACGTCCAGCGAAGGAGCATCCACTACCTCCCGAGGCAGACTGTTCCACATTAATATGATCACTGTTTTATGGTTGGATTATCATAATTATTACTATGGAAGCTCACTGGAAACACTGGGCCAGCCACTTTCTTTCAGCCTAACCCACCTCACAGGTTGTTGTATTAAGGATTAAATGGAGGAGGAAGAGGAAACGATGTTGTGAGCCACTCTGAGCTCTCATTGTGGAGAAAAGTGGGCTATAAACATCTGAATAAACTAGCCACAGCATGGCATAATTCGAATGCGCTCCTGGACCTAGGGTTACTACTGAACAAACAGATGACTGCAGTAGTTAGGAAGGCCTTTTAGCAATTACATCCGGTGCATCCCTGCTGGACAAACAGGATCTCACAATACATTTTTTTAAACCTCACAAACCCCATAATGTAGTCTAAGTGGTAATGCCCTCGAAGGAAATCTAGAAATTTCAGCTAGTACAGAATGGTTCAGCGAACTTTTTTCCGGGGGGTGGTGTGGTGTTGGTCCTGGACCAACTGCCCTTTCTCTTGGTGCGTTTCCAGTCCAATTCAAGGTGCCAGTTCTATCCTACACAGCACGGAACTGACACGCCTCACAAAGCACCTCTGACTTAATAAGAGCATTCTCTGGTTCCCCCCCCCCCCCAGTGCTGCAGGATGTTTTCCTCCAAAAAGTGCAGTCCTTTTTCCTCCAGGAGGACAGTAAACCACTTACAACAACCCGGTTAACGTAATGGCTGACATGGTCACCAAGATCCCATTCTCCTCTACTGCTATACCACACCGGCACGTTCTCGATGCTTCCATAGTAACAGTTAACTTTGCACACCTGACAATATACGTCTGCAGCAAAAGCTTATGCTCTAAAACTAGAACGGAGGGAGTAAAAATTAAAAGCCAGTGGTTAAGCTGTTCTATCCCGGGGGCATCATATATCATGCAAAAATACATGAAGATTTATAGACAAAACTGGGACAGTTGCCTAGGCATAAGAGACAACTCAGCAAAATAAAGCCGCCCTTAATTGTAAGGCAGCAAGGGTGGGGATTAAAATGACTTTTAAAGCTAAGGGCATAATATTTTACTTTCCCCCCTCTGTATTACTGACCAAAGATTCCTAAACAACATATATCAAAGGTCCTTCAAAAGGTTAAAGGGGCTACTTGTTTGTTTGCAATTGCAAAACCCTGTATGAACAACAGCTGGACTTTTCACTTGAATATAAATTGGCCTTGAAACAATTATGGAAGGGGCATTCATCCAGGTCTGTTCACTGGCTGTGTTCTACTACCTAACCACTAGCACCACCCTTCTGGTCACTGTGGTTGCAACACAACACAGCTGGGGGAAAAATAGGTCTACGTACTGATAGCTGTTCTATTGGCCATTAAGATACACCATCTTTAGCAGTTTCACATTTCATGGACGGACAAAATTCAAAAGCCCACTCTTCCAACATAAAATGGCAAAGAAAAACGGTGGTTTTCTTATGGATACCTCATCATAACTACAGCAATGTCATACAGCTGCAATCATTCGCACTATTACTTGGGAGCAGGTTCCACTGAATTTAACAGGATTTACTTCCAAGTAAACATGCATGTCCAACAGTCACCCTTTTATTCTTAGCAAAGCAGTTCATGCCTTTGGTATATTCGATGGAAGTCATGCGCTAGGGAAGGAAATCCCTTCCACCGGTAGAAATTGCCAATGGGTCAAAGCTGTAATTTGGAACTAGAGGAGGGAATGCTGCCTGTTTGCTAAATGGATTCCCTGAGCAGTTCGCCTGCTCAGATATCAGAGTCAATGGTGCCCTTGGCTTCCTCAAAGTGTTACTTAGGACGACCATGATGAAGACAGAAATAACCGTGATACTGTTGTCCCAAGGATCTTGGAAGAAGAGTATGATAATGATAAAGAAAAGTCTTTAATGTTGATATTGTCTATATTCTTGCAGGAAGAATAATTTTAACAGTCTCTTTCTTCTTTCTAAAAAAATCTTTAGTAGCAAGCCACATAGAACCCTGAAGGCACATCTGAAACTGTATGTTCTTTAAAGCTTGTGTGCTTTTGCATTTTTTTATCATTCCTGCCTCTCTGAACTAAAGCCATTCCAATCACACATCACTATCTTTAAGTATAAAATGTCAAAAAAACCCACTGTATTTTCCCACTAACTATATTGAAACCAGTAGCCACAGAAACCATTATAACATCACACAACCATAAGATGCTGCCTCTGTTTGTGGACACAGTAAAGAAGGTACATCCAGTGATTTCACAGCCCATCAGAGAAAATATGTGTACATGGATGAATTCAGATGCATGCAGTAGAAGTGGTTCTACATTAGTGAAGCGTAGTATACAATTACCATTGTTTTGACATGCAGTTATAACAGGAGTTCTAGGCAGCAACATCATCAGTCTTCTCTTCTTCCATTCTTCCCTTTCTATGGTCCCATTCGTTTTTCTAGGAGCTGATGGGCTGTTTTTTTCTGCAGAATACAAATGAAATCTCCATGCTGCATGAAGGGTCTTTGTTCTTTGTGCTGCTATTTCACCATCTTCTCAGGAGGACATGTGTTTTGGCATATTCTGGAAAGCACAGTTCCAGTTGTCAACCTCTGAACAGCTTGTCACAGTGGACATTTTTTTTAATTGGCACCATCACACCATTTTGAATTTGGCACTGTTTTTATTTCTGCCACTTGGAGATATCACTAACATCATGATCTAACAGCACTAATCAGCTCACACTAAAAAAAATAATGAAGATATCCTTCCGTCAAAGTTGTTAAAGGTCCAGGGATGCGGATTCATTATTATAACAAGACAGAACCCTTTTGTAGGTGGGGAAATCCAGGAGGTATAAAGTGCAATCAATATTCACCAATGTGAGGATCCTTCATTGTAATTCCACATGTGGCTATGCCAAGAGTAATGGCATGACTGCAGAGGATTGCCTCAGCATGGAACTCCATGTTCAGATAAACCATCATTACAGCAAGACTTTTTAGAACATTAATTAAAAAGTTAAAGAACAGCCACAAATACATACAGCAGAACATCAAAGGCTGTAGATGTGTCATAGAGGAAATTTACAAATCTGCATGTGATAAACGACGTCTGCTGCAAGAAGTTCTAGGCTGCTCAGATTCCAACAATGCTGTAATAGATGGAGATTTTTAAATCACCTTATACCCAAGTATTCAGTGTAGTAAACTTTGTAGTATTTCATCTTCTTTTCCTATAATCTCATTATAAGGACGCAAAGTTCGGAGAGACTCTAAAAAAAATGAACAGGTTTTGTTGTACTGCATATTGTTTCATATCTTAATACACATTAGCCTTCCTGCTCCTCTCCATACCCTCCATTTAAAACATTTTAAGCTGCTTTTCCACCCAGCAAGCAATCAAAACATTAAAACAAGATTTAAAAACACATACAAATACATAAAAACAAAACATATAAACACATAAACCCAAGTCCAGGAGAAAAGGTCAGTGAGAATCAGTGAGGGAACGCCAGTCAAAACCCCAGCAGTCCTTACCTGCTGGTGGAAGACAATGACAGAAGAGGACCAACAAATCTCACGGGGGGGGGGGGGGTTGTCCACATTTTTTTTGACAGCAGAGAGGCTGGCTACTTCTCGCTGAAGCCCTGGTGTTCCAGAGTGTACAGCGAGGAAAATAAGAAAAGTGGCGGGGGGGGGGGGGGGGGTTTTTTCCATAGTTTTAGTGCCACAACCGAGAAGGGCACTAGAAGGGAACTAGGCTCAGATCATGGTGAGGGCATATGAAGCAGAGCATCCAGAGGTGACTGTAATGGTTTACATGGGAGTAGGCAGATCCGAGAGGAGAGGCGTCCTCAAAAACTTTTAGGAGGCTGTTTTATTCACCAGAGCTTTTAATGGAGTGTAGGGTGGCTTTATTTTATCATTTTATTTAACTTTATTAGGTTGGAGTGAAATTTGGGGCTTTATTGTTGTTTGAAAATTCAATTATGTGTTGTAAGCCCCCTTGAGCCACTGGAGGGGAGACAGGATGTGTTTAAATAAACAAATAAACATCTGTCTAGGGCCTTGCACCAGAGGGACAATTCTGTTGACTGGAATACAAATTCCATACACAGAACTCTACTCTTGCAGCACAGCTTTTCAGCCCAGCCCCCCCCCCGCCGCATTATAGCCCTTTGCAAAACTGTTCCTGAAAGTCTCACTGTTCCTGCAGTCAGAAGTTCTAATTGCCAAAGCCCCTTTCCAACCACTCAAAACCAACCAACCGTAAGAAAACATATGCATACAAAAAAGCAAGCAGATTTCTTTCTCTTCAGACACAGTTGGTGTCTAGGCCTGAAAATTACTGCATTCTTTTTAATGCCTCTCCAGACACTCCCCCCGCCCTTGGGCTATCAGTGGGAGTTTATATATTCTGGGTTTAAGACTATTTTTTTCCATATGTGGTTCCTTTCCCATTCAAATCAGTCAAAGATCTGGCTGGTAGCTTTATGACAGCAGGTTTAGTGAGGGAGGAGTCACTTTTACCTCCTCTGACAAATTTCCACCGCAGCCCAATGTCTAAACAGGCTGTCCCTAAGTAAAGGGGGGGGGAGAGAGAAATCCTTGCTCTGCAGAAGGCAGCCAAAGGTCTGAGAAATGGTGTTCAGAATCTTCACTCTTCCACTGTAGGCCCTTCTTTAAAACACAGATGAGCTACAAAAATAGTCCCTGTGTTGCCCTACAAGAAGTAACAATACTATAGTGTTCTCTTCCTCTTTGATTACTGAAATAATGGGAGGGGGGGTTGTCTGGAGGAAAGAAAGGCTTTCAGTATTTTTCATTTGCTTTGTTTGTAGTAGCCGGCAACTGTCACTGCAAATCTTGCCTCTTGTTTTTTGATCAAGTGATTAAGAATCAATTGTGTCAGGCAAGAAGCCAAAGCCCATTCTTCCTGGATTCCTCTGCCAAGGCAGAGACCAGTGCCAGGTATCCCTAGGAAGCCTTCTGAATCAGTAAGATTGCCACCGGGCTGAAATCTGAGGGCTGGTGCTGGTTGCCAGACCTGGCCCCAAAAAGCCAGCAAAAAAAACCCAAAACCAGTTGGCTGTTGTCAGGAGGGAGGGGAGAAGTTACAATCTGTCCCTTAGTGTGCATGCTTGCTCGCTGAAAGACTACGAACATCAACCGTGTACCACACTGAGATCCACATACTTACTTGACTACGCATTTTGTGGAAATAGCATTTTCTCCTCCTCCCTCCAGGGAGAGTAGCTATTAAGGGAAGAGTAGTCTTTTTAAAGGTTATCTTAAAGTCATTTTTTAAAAGGAACAGCGGTTGTTTGTAGCAAGTTTGCTTTCTAAACCTTCATACCATCTGTCCAGTGCATACTGTGGCAAAGGATTCGATCATGAATCATAGCAGGAGCACAAGCAGCCATCATGTCTCAAAGCTTTCACATGATAAATGCAAGGAAACGGCTTCTCTGCTACCGTTTAGGGCTCTGCGCATGCTTTGAGAATGATCTGAGGATTGGGAGGCCTGTCTCTTATTGTCCGAGTGCAGACTGGGCAATATTTCTACGCAGGCTATCTATTAAAAAAATCTTTGACTCTCAATATACCTGTTCAGAACCAAAGCACTAAAAGAATGATAAAACTTGGATTCCAACCCTTGAAGGCTTCTTAGGAAGCCAAAAGTGGAGATGTAGCTTTATTAAGAACTTCCTTTGGCAAAATCTTTGAAAGAGAACAAGGAAGCAAGATCAGGCTTCTTCCTCTTGTTTATTAATACAGAAGAATCCGCTATAAAGTTTGCTTCATGTGAAACATTCTTGAATAGCCAGAAAGATAATACTTATTTTGAAACTGCACAGTAAGTTTGCTAATACCTATTAGCCATACTTGAATTTACTTAATAAATAAGCAGACGGCTTACAAAATTTCAAGAACGCACAGAGGCTTTTTTTAGAATGAAAGAAACACTTCAGTCAAAAGTCCTGACAAGGTTAGATGAATATGTTGTCGAAGGCTTTCACAGCCAGAGTTCATTAGCTGTTTTAGATTTTCCGGGTTGTACGGCCGTGGTCATGGCATTGTAGGACCTGACGTTTCACCAGTAGCTGTGACTGGCATCCTCAGAGGTATAACACAGAAAGATGGAGTACTATCTGTGTCAAGGTGAAAAGAAAAATGGCAGGCAGGTAATTTCTATCTACTCAGGAAGTTGATGTAGGGCTGAGTTATTATCTTGCAGGAGTTCCCCAGGCTGTGACATGCTAGTGGAGGAGCTTTCCTGAGGAGGTTCTTTTGCATGTGGATTCTAATCTTATCTGTAGTGCTATTGTCAGATGTAGAGCCTTTTGTGGTTTTCAGGACAAGAAACCATGCCCTATTTATTTTTAAACTCTCTTCTTTCCTGTTGAAATTGTGTTTATGTTTATGAATTTCAGTGGCTTCCCTGTGTAATCTGACATGGTAATTGGATGTCCAGCCTTTCAGCGTCTTGGAACTTTCAAGCTACAATCAGAAATGCTGGCACCCACACATTTTAAATAAGTAATCCCCTCACACACATGGTAGGGTTGCCAGTTCTGGGTTGGGAAATACCTGGAGCTATTGAGGGTGGAGACTGAGGAAGGAGGAGTTTGGGTGTGTTGGGGTGGGGGGATTTCAATAGGGTATAATGCTATAGAGTCCACCTTCCAAAGTGGCCATTTTCTCCGGGTGAACTGAACTTTGTTGCCTGGAGAACCGCTGTAATCCCAAGAGATCTCCAGCCACCATCAGGAGGTTGGCAACCCTAACAGTAATACTACACAGGGGTCTTTGTGGATGTGAAGCATCTTCCCTTCTTTTGCAAATCAGTGACTGGGTTTTAACAGTCATACAACATTCTTCTGCAGTTCTTTCCCTTGCCTTATCCTATAAACCACACAGGACAGCCCTTTGGTAGACAGAAGGCGACACAAAAGAAAATCAAAACTAAAACATATATTTCACAACAGTCTAGAATTCTGCAACATACATTTGGCCTGACTTCTCCATATGCAATGTCTTCTCAATGGGTAAAGGAGCAGTCCATTCATGCAAACTCACAGGCCTCCACCAGGCACTGTTTAGCCTACAATGGTCCCTGCCACACGGCAGGGAATTAGGTGCTAGTACCGCGGCTAAAGTGAGCCGCGGCAAAGTTGGGACGGCGCGGCGGGATCTCACAGATCCCCCGAGCCGCGTCGCAACGCTCCCCGGCACGATCAGATGCCGGGGAGAACGCAGCAGGGAAGGGGAGCCTGGCGAACTGCGCATGCTCACACATGCGCAGTTCGGCCAGGAGCCGGGGATGCGCCGGCGCAAGGACGCGCCGGCGATCCCACGGCCAGCGTTGCTGCGGCCCTTCGGAAAGAACCACCTCGGGAGGTGGTTCTTTTTCGCCGCGGAGCAACGCTGGAAGGGACGGAACCGGGACGGATCCGGCACGCTCCCCAGATGTTGAGGTGGGATCGTGCCGGTTTGCTCCGCCCCTGTTCCGTCCCGCTTCCGGACCAAATGGGCTCGTATGAACAGGGCCATATTATTCAAAATACCTTACAGGCAGTGTTCCCTCTAAGCTGAGTTAGTGTGAGCTAGCTCACAGTTTTTTAGCCTCCGGCTCATGCATTTTTGTCTTAGCTCAGGAAGGATGGCTCCAGAGCAAACTGATTTATGCAGTAGCCAAATCGCTTGCTCACAACTTTAATGCTAGTAGCTCATGAAGTAGAATTTTTGCTCACAAGACTCCACAGCTTAGAGGGAACATTGCTTACAGGTTTACTTTAATAAACTAGGAAGGATCAGGTTTGTTTGTTTGTTTGTGGGGGGGTTGGGTGTTTTTTTACTTACAAAACCATTCTGTTGATATTTAATATCTCAGGCTAACTGAGGAAGGCACTCATTACTTTGGAAAAGTTGCAGCTCTCAATTCTGAAGAGAGGAAATTTGCATTCGGCAATGAAACAGTTTACTAGAAAACTGCAAACAGGCCTGCTATCCGCAATCCATCTATTCCAGGGTAGCTCCACGGCTGCTTTTAAGAAAAAAGCCTTCCACCCTTTCTTTTTTTTTTATGGCTGTGCAAGACCTAGTTTTAGGACTGCAGCCATGTGTATATTTACATTTAAATTGAGACATATATATCACAGACCTCTCCTCTGTGTAGCTCTTGGCAGAATTTTATCCTAGATGTCTCCCTTCCTCTCCCCAGTGCTGGCTGATTCACTTCTTCAGTTTCTGCCAAATCATGTCAGAATGCCATGGCAACCCAGTTTGAACATGTAGCCATGCTGTATCTGAAAGAAGATGCCAACTGCAAACAATAACTGGCCATTTCCAGTGTTTTTACATGGGGATTCTTCCTCTTCTTTTACAAAAGAGTTCAAGAATTTAAACTTTAAAACAAGAAACACAAAGGGGGAGGAAGCTCATAGATCAGGAGCTTAGAGAAGTTCCATCGTTACTATGAAAAGTGAACACCTGCATACATAACAGTGCACATGAGAAGAAAATATTTTCTGTTTGTTTGAATGCGTGACTTGAAAATACAGATGTGCACTTAAAAATGAATTTTACACAATTGCACAGGGAAAACCATCCTTTATGTTCTTAGGAGACAAGATGTGTTATCATGGGTAGCAAAATTTCCTTATCTCTAAACAACAGTCTAAAATCTTCTTAATCTGAAAAGCACAGCTGACAAATTGCTTGGGATGTCAGACAACTCAAAATGAAGTCTTTAATCCCCTACTTACTACTTTCCAAAGCTATAAACTGAACAGCTTTTTTAATGCAACTTTATGAGATCACAGTCTCAGTTAAATTAAACAATGAGTAGGGCGGGGGGATTCTATAGTGTTTATCAATGGTACAGACTATTAAAACAAGGGGCGAAGTAAAATGGGGGAAAATCTAAATTCTTTAATTATTGCCTTAGTCAACTGTGGAGACCATACAGGTGATGTACACTGGACAGGTAGTCTTACAAAACAAAGAACAGAAACTTATTGGGGCCAAAACCACAATGGACTAATTTAGATAACATACAATCCATAATATATCCATAATATATTCCTGTGTGCTGTATTTGCTATGATGTCAACTGTTCCCTTCTTGAAGTGAGATGGATTCCATTCAGATACCAAACATGAGTACGTCAAACCAGATCTAAACCCATGCTTTAAAGTTTGTTGTGCATGGTTTTGTGTGCAAATACAGACCTCCTGGCTTAACCCAAGATTATTCCCTGGTACTACCATCCCCAGGAACTGAGTGAAGGTGATGACACCAGCATTTGTCTAGGAAGACCAGGATTTGAGTGAGTGATCACCTGTTAGTCAATTCCTGGTTTCACAAGCCACAGATAAAACAAAGCTTTATTTTGTCACTGTAACAGAAACCTGAATGATACAAGGACACAAACTGGGTGTAAATGATCTATGTCATAACACAAGGTAGATCACTGGTGCTTAAATTATATCACCTTTAGAAGGTGGAGAACTGTGGGGGGAAGAGAAAACTCCCCCCCCCATATATTATCCAGGGCCACGTAGCAAGCCATTTTGTTCCACTGGGACATAGTGGCCATTCATACCAGGCTTGTAAAACTCAGGTTTGTCTTGCAGTGGCTTGGTTCTGACATAATCCTGTCTAATGCCGAGATGGGATTCCCCAAGCCCCACTGAAACCTGCTATAATGGGCAAGAAAGTAAATGAGGCCCAGTTCATACAATACTAGCAACTAAATGATGTTGAAAACCATCCTCTTCACATCAGTGACACAGAGAAGCTCCAGCTGTCAGGGCAGCCTTGACTGAGTAGTTATTTCCTTTGCCATCATCTGCAACTATGGTATAGGAACTAACCATGTAATCCAGGCAATTCACACTATCAGAATTTCCAGACATCATTAATGCAATTTACTGCCAGACCACAGCTAGTGTGGCACTTCAGTAGCCTATGAATGCTGCTGCTAGAACTACAATGCTGCATTTGATGTATCTTTATGTGACGAACCCAAAGAACCAATGAGAGATACTATGACAATAAGATTAACGGTTTTTAGTAGCTTGTATTCTCCTACTACGCTTCACAAAGAATCCTCCCTCCAGCCTTCCTCTAATGGAAGGAAGAGCCACTCCCATTGGTGGAAAGCTCCTTTTTCTAGAGGGGGGGGGCTTCCACCCTCCCTGAGCAAAATGGAAGGATGTAAGCCAGCATTCTTGCATGACAGACTTAACAATTCCTAACTAGCCTATATTTACATTAACTTGGTTTTTTAAGTTTATTCTGAAGACAAAATAAATATAGACTGTGTATAACATTTCACAGTTGTAGTTTCTATACGTCTGATTGCTTAGTTTCTAATAATATGTATAAGCACACGGGGGGTCTCACTAGAAATTACTTCTCAAAATACTGAATTCTGGTACCAGTTAAATAAAGAATCAGAAAGTAAGAGAGACTTTAAAAAAAGAGGAGAAAGCCTGGCCTTTGAGAAAAAAGGACATGGCTGGCCAAGAGTCATTCGGCTGGGGGCTGAGAAAAGGTCATGGTCTTCAATGGCTGTTTGTTAACTTGCCGTCAAGTGTGTCTTTCTTTTTTTACTCTTTGCCCAATGGACTTGTTTACTAAGTTTTTCTTGATCACTTTAATATGTTCTGATTTCAGACTAGAATTATGGGGGACTACAACCCACATTTGACCTCTAGAAGTCCAAACAAATATGGCAACCTAGTCTTCTCTGTTTTAGGAGGAAATACAGCTAATGAGAAAACTATCCAGCAATGCCAAAAGGGCACACAAAACCTTCCTCAAAATATGTACATTCAAAGCAAAACTGAAGGGCAAGTTTCATATACAGGTTTAGCCTGTATGAGACTACTCTTCAAGTGCACAATACATAGAAATCCTATAGATGGAAACTCTTCCCAGCATAGAAGGTATAAGAGTTCTGAAGAAACACAACACTGCATCAAATCCCAGTGGCTCTGATTTAAACAGGATGCAAAGAACAGATTTAAAAAATTACTTTGCAGAATCCCATGCAACTATCATTATGTCTAACCTGAGTCATGTTATCTGCATGGGTGGGGTGATCACACCAGCAACTGATGACCACAGCGGACTCTCTACCGGCATGCTGTGTGTACAGAACTGGCAACCCAGTGCAGATATAAGATTCTGTATGAATGAGCTCTGTACACACAGTTCCTTTGTTCTTGTTAATGAACACAGAACTGGCATCTCATTTAAACCAGACCTCGAGGAACAGAAAATGAGAACCACTTAGTCCAGCAATCTGTCCCCACCAGAAGCCAGAGAGCTGCCTTCAGAAGTTCAAAAGATATAGAGGAAATGCATGCCCTCACTCTCTTTAAAAAAAAATAAATTTTAATACAACAATTATTAAAAAGTACAAAAAAGAGATACACTTATTTAAAAAGTTTAAAAAAATAGATTCTAAAGCAGAACCCAACCAACATGTGGAGCAGAAAGTGGTAACACAGCCAGCCAGCATGGTGTCGTGGTGACAGCATTGGACTAGGATCTAGGAGACCCCGTTTCAAATCCACAGTCTGTCACGGAAGCTTGCTGAGTAACCTTATGCCAGCCACACACTCCCACCTTAACATATTCCACACAGGTGTTGTGAGGAAAGGGAGGAGAGGAGACAAATGTAAGCCCACCTTGGGTCTCTATTGTGGGGGGGGGAGAACGTGGAATATAAATGAAGTAAATAAATAACTGAATAAATGGCCCAATGTCTCCCAATATAGCAGAATGATCAGCCTCTATGGAAGGCTGATTGGACAGACTTGGCCAGGGTAATGAATCCTGACGCAGCAAGCAGCCTCTTTGGAGAAGCAGTACTCTGGGCTCACAGAAGACTTTAGCTGTTTAACTTCTTTATTTTCACAGCAGTTCTATCTTAGTATGCCCTGGCACAAAGTTCGGAAATCACTACTCAGTAGACAGCAACATCATTTTCTCCACCATCATCTGTTTTGGACTTACCAGTGTTAAGTAAGCTTTCAGCTAATATGATATCCCGGTTCCTAACAATACTAATATGTAGGGTTGTCAACCCTGGATTGGGAAATTTCTGGAAATCATGATGTAGAGCCTGGGAGGGGCTGGGTTTGAGGAGGAGAGGGGCCACAACGGGGGCATAATGCCATACAGTCCGCCGTCCACAGCAGCCATTTTCCTTAGCATAACTGCTCTCTGCAGTCTGGAGATTAGGTGTAATTCTGGGGGATCTCCAGGCCCCCACCTGGACTTCAGCAGCAGAGTGAAACTGAACTCTTGATGTTACTAATGGGATAATAAATTGGTTTAATACCTTCATGAGACTTAAAGAGGGAATTGGATAAACATATGGAGCAGAGGTCCATCAGTGGCTATTAGCCTCAAGGTATGGATAGGAACTCTCAGTCTGGAGCAAGTGATGCTCTGTATTCTTGGTGCTTGGGGGGGGGGGCAACAGTGGGAGGACTTCTAGTATCCTGGCCCCACTGTGGACCTCCTGATGGCACCTGGTATTTTTGGCCACTGTGTGACAGAGTGTTGGACTGGATGAGCCATTGGCCTGATCCAACACTGGCTTCTCTTATGTTCTTATGTAATGCTGAACACTCAATATTAAGGACGAAGCTAATCAGTTGGGGGGGGAACCTTTTTGTCATACTTATGCCCATTAGCTCAGCTCAGCAACTTTAGCTTGATTGCCATGTCATATTAAATGCATTAGTACTGATTAAGCATTGAATGTGTCACAATAATAACTTTCCCTTCTGTTGCATTTTATCACCCACCCACTGCTATTCTTGCATCAACGATGCTTTATCATCATGGCCTTATTCATAACAAGGTTAACCCAATCCTGGCCTATGCTAAATTGCTACATCTGCATTTACTGGGCAGAAAAAAAGATACATTCCTCTTCAGTGTAGCTTTTCCCTCAGAAGCCTACTCCTGAATTCACACTGACAACATATTGCAACAATTTTTTAAAGTGTTCGTGACACTTCTTATTAACTGATGGGTCCATGAACATAAATCAGTGCAGATTAATTATTAAGTGCACATTATCCGAGCATCTCTAGAGGAGGTTAAATGTGGAACAACTCCAGGATTTTCACCTTGAAAATACAACTCTCGGCATCTTTTACTATTAATATCAATGCAGCCAGAATTTCCATGGTAAACTTTGAAAGATGACATAAGTTTAAAAATACTAGCTTGGATTCTAAGCAGTGTGAGTGGAGCTGCTTTCCATAAATCATAATTTTCTCTCCTTCTCTCTCTCACCACTGCCATCTATGACCCTCAAGTTGTGCCCCTGTGGTTCAGTGGACCCCCACACAAATCTCAGAGATCAAAGTTGGAAGTGGAAGGGGTCACCAAAATTACCCTTGAGTGAGCCTAGCAAGAGCAGAAAGAGAGATCAGAATTAAAACCACTGTGACATTTCAGATTATAACATACATCCAGCACAACTGTTAAACATACAGGAAAACTAGTTTCTTAAAGAGAAATGAAGGAAAATATTTGTACTGGCTTGCAGGCTTCGAATATCAGGTGCCAGAAGTCCGGCAAAGCAGAGTCATGCAGCCCAAGGTCAGGAGTCCAGATAGGCAAAGCAGTCGGTGGCTTAGCATCTGTTGTATGCACTGCGTCTACACCTAACAGCCTCTCTTAGCTGGTTTTATAGCCCCACACCTGAAACTCATGCTTCCAACCAGTTACTCAGAAGCTCCTGCAAGTACTCATCTTCCTTATCAGCAAGCAGCCGGCATAGGGCCAGGAGGCGTGCACTCTGCCGTCTCGTCTGTAGCTGTGTTCTCAGCCTTCGTCTGCAGTGCTCTAAGGATATAGGTGATACTGGTGGGCTGCGAATGGCCAACTGAAGTTCACCTGGTGAATCAGGGCTGGAGGATGTTGGTGGCTCTGTACCAGCTGTTGGCTGTGAATCCTGACAAGCCTGCAGCTCCTTTACCTGCTGGTCAGCTCCCGTTAACTCAAGGCTGGCTACACAGGGCTCCTCTTCTCCTGAGGAATCCTCGCTATTGCTGAGCCCTGGCTGATTCATGACAATATCTGTCTAGAAGTTCACTAAAGAGATTGTTAACATTTATTGTCCAACACTGTAACTATGAAAGCCCTGATTCTTGAAGCCAGCAAAATACACAGGATATAATTTCTAAATGGGAGGAAGAGAAAGGACTGAACCATAAGGCTGGTGAACACATGGATCAAACTCAGCTTTTTTGGTCAGTACTGATGATCTCAACCGTTACAATAAAACTTGTCATTACATTTATTCTATTCCTTAGATGAGAGATCAAGAAGATCTCCTACCCAGTCTTCAGTATCTGGAGAGGGGTGCACTTTCCACTACTTTAGGGTTGTATGCTTCGATTGTGTGTCTCATTGCAGGATATCTGTAACTTGTTTCAAGACCCACTTTGGTGTAGTGGTTAAGTGCGCGGACTCTAATCTGGGAGAACCGGGTTTGATTCCCCACTCCTCCACTTGCGCCTGGCTGGATGACCTTGAGCAAACCGTAGTTCTGATAAGAGCTGTCCTTGAAAAAGAGCAGTTTCTGTCAAGATCTCTCTCAGCCCCACCTACCTCACAGGGTGTCTGTTGTGGGGAGGGGAAGGGAAAGGAGTTTGTAAGCTGCTCTGAGACACCTTTGAGTAGTGAAGGGCAGGGTATAAATCCTTTTTTTAATACGTTTATTTTTGTAAGTTTTCTATATATTACATCATATCTTTTGTCTCCTTGCTTTAAATAATCGTTAAATTCCCCCCCTCCCTCCCTCTGCCCCTTAGTCATTGGTCCTTTATTCCCAGCCACGGGCACAAAGTCTGAGTCTTCCATCTGTTTTTGATTTCTTCGGCTTTATCCTCCTGCACAAATTCAAACAAATAGGTGTGCCTGGTATAGGGCGGGGTATAAATCCAATCTCTTTTTCTTCTTCTCTTCATTTCTCAAAATTTAACAAAAGATCACTCACATTTTAGTCACAGACAACTCTGCAATTTCTAAGTATACATAAAATATCAGATTCCGCATGTCTTAAGAGAACTGACATAATCAGAGTAATTAAATCTCAGTAGATTCTCAGTAAATCTGATCAGTAAGGGCCCAACTAGACATGCTAATGATATCATCTATCTTTTTGGGGCAGGGGCCACAGCTTGCATCTCCAGCTAAAAGGATCAGGTAGCAGGTGATATCATGCAGGGCTTTTTTTCTGATGGAATGTGCCAGAACAGAGTTCTGCAACCACTTCAACAAAATTATTTTAATCTGGCCCGTGGCTCTCTTCTCTTCTGTACCCCACCCCCACCCTCCTGCCTGCCTATCCTCACCCTTCCAAGGGAAATCGGGGCTGCCAAACTTCTTCACCTGTTTCTCCTCCAGCAGAAAACTCCTCTGGGCTAAAGCACAAAAAAGTTGCAAAGAAAATGTGAAATGGATTTTCCTTTAAGGTCTCTGGGCCCAGATAGACTACTCTGGGACTGGGATCATAGCCCCCAGAATGGAATGACAGTCCCTGGGAGTAGCAGCTGCATTCTGGGAGTGGAATTCCACTCTGGAGGCTGTCATTCCAGTCCCAGAGTAGTCTATCTAGGTCCAGAAAATCCATTCTGAATTTTTTGCAACTTTTTTTGAGCTGCAATGTAGTTAAATAGAGTGGGGCTCAAGTAGTTTCAGATTCCAGTGTCTGTATGCCAGCTGAGGTTGTCTCCTTGCAAATAAAGGGCTGATGTTTTGAGTCAGCTTGTCTCTGCTGAATGGACCTGAGAACAGGTGCCTGAGCAAGTACTCTAACCTGGGAACCCACAGCCAAGGGGGGAGATTACACTGGAAACCCACTGCCACTCTGAGTAGACAGGGGGGAGGACCTTTTTATATTTTGGTTTTATTTTTAGTTTCTGCTGTGATCCTTGTGCTTTTTATTGATGTTTTATTTTTAAAAGTCCATTGCCAAATCTCACTATCCCCCCCACCTTTTCATTTTAGGTAGACAGCTTTGGGGGGGAAGCTTTGGGAGGTGTCAGTTATCAAAGACTGTTAAATAAAGAAAACATGGCAAGAGTGTTACTGTTTGAAGCATGTTTGTATTTTAAGTTAAAAAGCGTTAACAGTGTTTGTCAGTTTATTTTATAAAGTTAATATCTTTACTACCTGGAATTACATATCTTTGCTACCTGGAATCTGGAGCGGTGGCGCAGGGAGCAAAAGCACCTGCCTTAACATCCAGCGAACAGCCTGTAGGCTGTTCGAGACCCACCGCGGCCGGAGTGAGCACCCGGCCCTAGTCCCAGCTCCCGCCCACCCAGCGGTTCGAAAGCCTTAAAAACAACTTGCGAGTAGATGAATGGGTACCTGCCTTAGAAGGCAGGGAGCACCCTCCTCCATTGGGAGGTGGGGTGGGACTCTAGCAGCGGCGATTCGGCGAGCGACGGTGGCAGGCAAGGTGGCGAGCGGAAGTAAAGAAAGACGTAACATCAAGCGGTGGACCGGCGGCAGAGGAGGAGCCAAGAAACGCAAAGACCCAGCGGCGCAGGCGTGGCGGAGCCTGAGGGACGGAGCCGGAGCCACGCTGTGGTCGGCGCGACAAATGGCCTGTTGACTCCAGAAGACCACCGAGAAGTCTGAAGAAAGAGTGGATGGAGAGGCCGAGCTGAAGCCAGGAGCCGAGCCGAGACAAGCTGAGGAAATACTAACTGAACCCCACTGGGTGCTGGTAGGCAATCCCACCCCAATGATGTATGTGCCCATAGTTAGGGATAATAAACTATGTAAGCCGCTCAGAGACCCCGTGGGAGGGGTTCGAGTGGGATATAAGCTGAATGTAAATAAATAAATAAAATAAATACATTTTATGACACACATGGCCTGACCCAACAAAGTCCCATTTATGTCAAATCTCCAGGAACATTGTAACCAGGAGTTGGCAACTTTCAATACTACAGTATCATAGGGTTTTTTTTGGAAGAGATGTATAGCTGTAGCTTACTTAGACCTATGTAATAAACCCAGTAGGCTAATACATTTGTAATATATTCAATTTTTCAGATTTCCAGGAATTCTGTATCCAGGAGTTAAGACACTGACTGGAAGGTCGGTAGTTCAGCAGTTCGAGACCCGAGTGCCACAGGACAGAGAGAGCTCCTGTCTCTGGTTCCAGTTCCTGCCAACCTAGCTGTTCGAAAGCAAAAAATTGCAAGTAGATAAATAGTTACCGCTTCGGTGGGAAGGTAACAGCGTTCCGTGTGCCTTGGCATCTAGTCATGCCGGCCACATGACCATGGAAACGTCTTTGGACAGCACTGGCTCTTCGGCTTGGAAACGGAGATAAGCACCGCATCCCTAGAGTCGGATTCGACTGGCTTTCGAGCAAGAGAAGCCTTTACCTTTATTAAAGGTTGTTTAGCTGCAGTTAATTTAGACTCATATAACAGACTCATTAGGCTCGGCATCTCCAGGAATTTTTAAACCTAGAACTGGCAACTTTTGTTACAAATACAGTACGGGCGTCTACAATGTTAAATGCCAGCAAGGAACAACCAACTGTATTCAGTTCAGATCCATGAAATAGACTCAGTGGGCTGGATACTCTAACGCATGTTTTGCTCCTGATACACTGAAGCAGTCTTTAGAGGTGCTGGTTAGAGCTAAGGAGACCTTGCCCAATAAAGAGCGAGTGTGTGTTATACTTGTTTTGCGGTCCGCACATTGTGCCGATTCTAAATTTTAAGGAAAAGCATTATCTTATAAGGAGATGGAATGAGACTCTCAACAGTTGGTAAGATTCAATGTGACTCTAGTTTGGAGACTCTATGTAACAGTGACAATAATGCAATGATGTTAATAATGTGTAATATTGTGATTATGCTTTATAAAATATTGTTGAAATAAGTGTTCATTATATTATTGTATTTTGTACTTTTTACAGTTCTTTGTTCCTGAGGAAGGACCAGAGGTCTGAAACAATGGAAAAATTACCTAGGAAAAGTATTGGACTTTTTGTATATTTATCTTGTATATTAATTCTTTGGCCTCTGCATTTTCCTTTGATGGATTGCACGGACAGATTTATTTCAGACGATAGATGCATTTCACTTTAAATGAAATCTCCTTTGTGAATATCCTGCAGGAAATTTAGCACACAGTTGTTTTTTGAGGTTTTGTTATTCTCTGCTACTTATTACCGTGTGCTGTACTTTCGTTTTTTAAAGTCCCATTTATGTCAGATCTGGCTCTCTTAACAAAAGGGTTTGACACCCCTGCTCTATGCCATTGTTAAATTCGAAAAATCCTCCCTATCTCTGAGTCAGAATGAAGAAAGGGCTGTATTATTTTTATAAATAATGGGAAGAGACAATGCACTGAAAGTTCATATTATGTGATCTAACACCTTTACTCATTCACAATGTGCAAGATCTAATATATTCCAGTACTCTAATTCTCCTATTAGTTTGGGTCCAATTTATTCTAACCATTTGAATTATATGCTTTGGGGAAGACCCATTCCCAAAATATTTCATTTTGTCCATGGACCAACAACAGTCCCAATTTTCATAATATACCTTTTCTGAGAATTTTAACCTGGAGTGGAAAAGTTCAGGTATCTTTTCACTTAATGGTGTATCTAAGAAAGTGCTCCAAAGTACATCATTAACAAGAAGTACAGCAGACATGGGACTAGTGAATGCCAGGAGGGTATCATTAGCATAAAGCAAAATTTTATATTCTTTACCAGCAGCTCTGAAGCTGATCATGCTGATTGTGCTCGTTATGTTGGACTGCATGTGTCAAAGGCTTCAAGGCCACATCAAAGAGGGGAGGAAAGAATGGGCAGATATGCCTAGTTCCTTTGCACAGAGAGAATAGCTCTGTTACCTGCTATCCCAGTGGAGGTGCACTATAAAAGAGTTTAATCCAGGGCTATTTTTGGGCAGGAACGCACAGGAACGGAGTTCCGGCTGGCTCCCGAGTTGGCCACGCCCAGCAGGAACTCATTAGCATAATAGGCCACACCCAACAGCAGAAACTCATTAGGATTGGCTACATTAGGGGTGTGTGGCCTAACATGCAAAGGAGTTCCTGCTACAAAAAAAGCTCTGGGTTTTGACAACAAACAAGGTAAACAGAATAAGAAGCAAAAGGTTGGTGTAGCTGGATGACCACACTTCTGGTAACATGGGGGTGTGGCCCAATATGCTAATGAGTTTCTGCTGTTGGGTATGGCCTATTATGCTAATGAGTTCCTGCTGGGCTTTTTCTACAAAAAAAGCCCTGGTTTAATCCATGTAAAGAGTTACTACAAGTGCCATCCAAATGTTTTAACGGTGGAGACTTCCACCAGCCCAGGCATTCTTGTTCTGGCCAAATAAGCACGTTCCATAGCAGAAGTCTCCTTAACCTGGAGAAATGCTCTGCTAGAACTGCCAGTCCAGCGCCAGCACCCAGCAGGAGCTTGGGGAAGGGGACATGTTAATTTGTCATTCCAACACCATGAAGTTAGTTCCAGCATGAACAGAAGCGTAACTGTAGCCACAGAGCAACACTCTAGGATTCCACCCAAACACAGCTGCCAGTGTTCCCTCTAAGCTGAGTTAGTGTGAGCCAGCTCACAGTTTTTTAGCCTTCAGCTCACACATTTGTCTTAGCTCAGGAAGGATGGCTCCAGAGCAAACTAATTTATACAGTAGCCAAATTGCTCGCTCACAACTTCAATGCCAGTAGCTCACAAAGTAGAATTTTTGCTCACAAGACTCCACAACTTAGAGGGAGCATAACTGTACTTTAGATTCCATTCAAGTGAATGACAAAATCTCACAATAAACAGCCATGGCTTGCACGATGAGAATAGCACTGCCTTTTCAGATGCTTCAAATGTTTAGGGGAGTGCTGTGTTTAAACTCATACTTTAATCAATCTCAATGCTTTGTTTTGGATTCATTAACCTTAAACAGTTTGAAGATCAGGAACAAGAGCTGTGTGGGGTTTTTTTGCTGGAAATGCAGCAAAACATGTTTTTAAATTGTTTGCTTATCATAGCTCTGGTAGACACTGGGGGGGGGGGATTATACTTAACATCATGTGTACCCATTTGTTCCCATAAAAAAATAAACTTTAGCAAAGTAACACTGGATCAGTGTATCTGATTCAGCCACCCTGCCCTAGTGGGCTGGTAAGCAGCATATTGGATCACAATTCCAGCACACTCCAAAGGCAGCTGTTTGGGGCTCCAGCATTCATCACCAAGCATCCGTGGCATTAACCCAACAATGTAGCCTCCAAGGCAATAAAAAGGCCATTTTCATTTTGCACAGTTCGGGGCTTAACCCCAGCTGAGAAATAAAGACAAGCAGCACAATTCAGCTTAAACATCTGTGAAGCAAGCCTGTGCCTCTTTACATTATGCTACGTTTAACTCAAGTTTCAAATGGAGTCTCTCCGTAAAAGAGGGCATGAATGGTGTCCAACTAAGTCCTTCCTCCTGCAAAAGGCCACAACAGAGAGCAGTTTGTCTTAGGTTTATTGTTCCTTAATAGCCATGAAACATGTTGTGCAATTCAATTTTTCTCTTCATTTAGCACATTTTAGTAATCTCCACAAGAAAAAAATATCCTGTGAACAAAGGGGTAGAGGGAGGGGGAGAAATGAAAAATTCTAAATGTCTTCAGCGTAATCAGTATCAAGGGTCTGCTATTTTATAACAACTTCCTGCTGAGTGGGTTAGGTCATTTCCTCCTAAAACAGAAAACGTTTAGAAATAAGAAAGGTTTGCTACTTCATTCTCCTAGGGGAGCTTATGATGGGTTCTGTGGGAAATGAGACATTTCCTGAGTTGTCCAAGAGATGTGACTGAAGTGGGGCTCCCAGTCCCCCACCAAGGGATGGGGGTCCCCACCCACAAGCCCCACCTCCTCCAAGGCCAATCAGCTGGCTGGCACAAGGACTCACCAGCAGCGGAGAGGGCCAAGCTTGGCTTCTCAGTAACATCACTGCCATCACAACAGCATCACTCCTGGCATGCACTAGAAGTTACACCGTCACATTCATGATGATACTGTGGTATTTGGGTGACATCACTGAGACACTGGACTAGTCTCCCCCACTGTTGGTAAGTCATCCCCCCACACACACACCCTACCAGTTGCCAGAGGGTACTAGGCAACCCTAGACTGAAGACTGATCTTTTTATTTATTTATTTGGATTTATATCCCGCCCTCCCCTTAATGGGCTCAGGACGGGTTCCAATGGTATATACAATGCAATTAAAACCGCATTTTAAAACATAATATAAAATAACATAACTCATAGGTGCCATACAACTCCAGTAAAAAAAAACCCAGATACCTCAGTGGTTGATGATATTAGAATTTAATTTTTTTGAGATCTTTAAGACTTAGGATCTCAGGACTCAGGCTACAGATGGGGGCTGACCTAAGGAGGGAGATGCCCACTGCCTCAACCAAAAGCCCAGTGGAAGAGCTCCATCTTGCAATCCTGCAGAATTGTAATAAATCCCACAGGGCCCTGATCTCACCCAGGAGCTTATTCCACCAGGCAGGGGCCAGGGCCGAAAAGGCCCTGGCCCAGGTCGAGGCAAGTCGGACATCCCTGGGGCTGGGGACCACCAAGAGATGTTGGTTGGTAGACCTCAGTGCTCTACAGGGCTCACATGGGGAGAGGCGGTCTCAAAGGTATGCCGGCCCCTGGCCATATAGGGCTTTAAAGGTAAGTACCAGCACCTTGAAATGGATCCGGAATTCAATAGGCAGACAGTGCAGATCGTACAGCGCCGGGTGGATGCTGCTGCGTTCTGCACTAGCTGCAACTTCCAGAGCAGAGTCAAGGGCAGCCCCATGTAGAAAGAGTTACAATAATCCAGTCTGGAAGTGACCATTGCATGGATCACTGTAGCTAGGTCTTGGGAGGTGAGATATGGGGCCAACTGCCTGATCTGCCTCAGATGAAAAAAGGCAGACCTGGCAGTGGTGGTGACCTGGGCCTCCATAGAAAGGGAGGCATCCAGGAACACCCCCAGGCTTTTCACCCCCGATGTTGGGAACAACGGAGCTCCGTAGAAAGCTGAGAGACTAATTCCCTGTCCCAGTACCCTGCAACTCAGGTACAGGACCTCCATCTTAGATGGATCGGCTCTGTCGGCTTCAGTCGGCTCTGATGCAACCATCCAGCCACGGTTTGTAACGCCTCCTCCAGATCTCCAGGGGCCGTACCCAGGTGGCCGTCCATCAGTAGATAGAGCTGGGTGTCGTCTGCATACTGGTGACACCCCAGCTCATAGGGAAGAGAATTGCTCCCTGCAGCACACCCCATTCCAGTGGTTGTCGCTGGGATAGCTCTCCCCCAAGCGCCACCCTCTGCAAGGCAAGCCCCCATATTCCAGCGTCGGCAAGGCGGTGGGTTAATACATCATGGTCAACCATGACGAATGCTGCCAACAGATCAAAAAGTATCAGCAGTGCTGATCCGCCTCAATCCAGGTGTCTCCGGAGGTGTCTTCACCAGGGCAACCAGCACCATCTTCATCCCATGGGCGAGGCGAAAGCCGGACTGGAAGGGGTCCGGGATCTTAGCATCCTCCAAGAAAATCAGGAGCTGCGTTGCCACTGCCCTATTACCTTGCCCAGGAACAGCAGGTTAGACACTGGGCGGTAGTTATTGAGGACCATAGGGTCAAGAGAAGATCTTTTTAGGACAGGACGGAAGGTCCCTGTTGAAAGGGACAAGTTGATAATCTCCCTCAGGGGGATCTGCACCTCATTGGCGCAAGCTTTAACTAGCCACAATGAGCAGGAGTCTAGGTGGTATGTGGTAGGCTTCACAGCTACCAGAGTCTTGTCAACTTTGTCCTGGGAGAGCAGACTGAAGTGGTCTAGAATTGGACCCGAAGATAGCAAATCTGTATTTTCATATGTGACTTGAGAAATGACAGAATATACAAAATGAAACAACCCTAGTATGGCTAATGTGCAATTAAAATGTGGCTAGGGTATACAGTGCAGTTGGGGTGTGGCTAAACTGTGGCCACTGTATGGTTAAAGGATGGCTGATATATGGCCAGGGTGGTTAACCATATATGAGCCACATCAGCCATACTCCAGTCACACTTTAACCTGTGTGGAAACCAATGAAGCAAAGATTTTCAGAAGGATTTGGATTGTTCAGGAAGATTCTAAAGTGGCTTCTGATTGCTAGATTATGCAAAGCCAAGGATGAAACAAAAATAACACAAGTGACATTATTTAAGATTCATAAAATTGCCTTGTCTCCAGTGAGTACAAATTCCCTCCATGCAACCAAGCAAAGAAGCTTAAGGGAAACTTGTTTTTTGGGGTTTTTATCATTAACATGAGTGCAGAGATGTTTAAGTCTTACATACCTGTCACAAGTATAGAAGACAGAATGAACCATAAAGCTGCACCTTCAAGATACCATCAGATTTCTGTAGCTCTAGTGTATTCTTCCCTAGCATCACTCACCCACAATTAATGTCTTCCCCACTATTCCTGTTGGCTCCATTGTCATTTCTTTATAATGTCTCAACTATGACATTTCCACTCTTTTCCCCTAGACCTATTAAGGAAGCATCTGTGTAAATACCTGGTTGAGGTAGTGAAGAAGTCTGTACATGCAAATCTCCTTTTTCGGCAGTTAAATACAAAAGAGAAACTGTAGTACAATACACTTAGGACTATTCTTTAACAAAAACAGGCATTCCTTCACATCCACTTACAGCCTGACTCCATACAACAACAGTTTTAAGAATGGTATTGAAGAGAGCTATGTTAGTGCTACGTTAACCATTAAAGCCAAATGCCCACCTGAGAAAGGAAGTCAAGAAATGCAGATTTATTTTCTCTACACAGTGAAATACAATGGCTGAGTGGAAAGGAAATAGTAAAATGGAAAGGATGCTTTGAGTTCCTTTTAACTAGAGCTGAAATGCAGCTGATCTACTGTGAAGCCATATCAGATCTCCACAAGTAATGGCCTCTCTGACTGTTATTGGTTTAGCTGCTATAATTTCACTGGGAGCCAGATTAGGCAACTGACAGCCTAAGAATCGGAATACTTTTGTGAAATACAATTTGGGTTGATATACTAGTCATCTGATAGATCAAATATCATCACACACTCCCTGAACTCAACAGTGCTATTCAACACAGCTTTCCTTTCCCCCCCCCCATTTCATTCCAAAATCATTTCTTAACAAATTGTTTCGAAAGAATTTCATTCTTCCCAATAACAGTTTAAATATTTTGCCTTTATAATTAGTATTTGTATCAAGCCTGTTGATGACTGAAGTATCACGTTGTTCTACTGGAATTAATGCTTGGACAATATTAGGCAAGGCAACTCTCCAAATCTTTTCTGACAGGTCAAATGGCCAACCCTAAATTCAACCCTATAAAGCTATTGTCTTTCAAATGATGTCATAGAGGAGTAAATTAATTGACTGATTCAGGCGCCTTTTAGTGGAAACCGACATTTCCCCTTAGAAAACCAATGGATTTGGGACATGACAGGATATACAGCCCAATATGCAATCTTTCCTATCATTTCAGACTTCATTAGTTGTGTCAGTTGCTGGGGCCCTGACCTGTCCAATCTTGTCAGATCTTGAAAGCTAAGTAGGGGCAGGGCTAGTTAGTACGTAGATGGGAGACCACCAAGGAAGTCCAAGGTCAATATGCAGAGGCAGGCAACAGCAAACCACCTGCTTATTTCTTGCCTTGTGTGATGGACTGCACTTTTTAAGAGGCTTAAAAGTGCTGTACATAAAACTACAGGACTCTGAAGGGTTAATACTTCACAGAGCCAGAGAGCCTTGAGTGACAGGCTGCTCCAGACAAACTGATTGGTTGGCATCAGATGAGCAAAAAAAAAGTCTGGTGAGAGCTGGATGCTGAGGGGAACACATTCAGACTCCTGCCTTAACTGTGACAGTTAACAGTGTGTTGAGATCATCTTTAGCACTGACAGAAAGGGGGTTTAGTGCTGACAAGGTCATAATTCATCTGTGAATGAATATAGTCTTAATTCAGCATTAGCTGAGAGCAGTTTGAACACAGACAGTGGACTGGGGAAAAGTTTGGCAAGGAGGTTTGGGTAGCAAAAGAAGTCTCCTGTTCAGGCCAAAGGAAGAGGGAAAAAATCTTCTAGGGAGAGAAGAAGAATCCCTTCCCAGTCAAACAAGGAACGTTATCTCTGAGGAGTAAGGATACCCTGGTCTAATGTGATTGGATACTGCTTGTGGAGACTTTAAAAGTCAGTTAGCAACTCAAGACGATTTCTGGTGTACCAAGAGAAGGGGTTTGGGTACTGGGAAGAGGGTACCAACCTTTCGGGCATCAGAATAAATAAAGTGAACTAGAGTTTGGGAAAACCCAGGAACAAAAGCCTCTCAAAATGAAGAACTATAGTAACTGTGACTAATTCAAGAAAGACTCACTAGCCTGACATATAAGAATAAGAGTTTGCACTTATACTATTTTACCTCAGTATTTTCAACCCCTGACTTCACCTGACATTTTCCCCTTGATGTTAAATAAAACCTTCTGTTAGTTTTGAATTTTATAAGCATCTCAAGGGCCATTTTCAAGGGTTTAAGTTAAAGGGAGACCCTAACCTTTCCCTCAGGCCCTGGGCTGAGAAAATAGCCATTACATATTATTGACACAGGGCGGGACTGCTAAAGCTACTTTAAAGAGAAGAATACATGTTACCAGGGCTGCTCAGTCAGTGAAGGGACACAAAAAGAAAAACAGACAGAAAATCTTGCCTCTGGGGGAGGGAAGTGGATGGGGTCTGTCATACCTTGCAAACCTATGGAGTCACCATTAAATTGGCAGCAGCTTGATGGCCCTTTACACACCCACACAGTTGCTGGGTATCTAATATGGGTGAGCAACAAGTGAAAGGTCAAATCAAAGTGGCACAATTACAATTTAGTATGAAGTGGCTGTTAGTTTTTCCCATGAACTGTAAAATTAATTTCTATTAAAATGCATTCAAAAATTATAATTTAAAATTTAAAATAAAATTATAAAAAATATTTTTAAACGAGACACCAAAATCACAGCCATTTCTTTCAAATGTCTTGAAGAAATTAAAATATTTTATCAAGTCAGTAATGCTAAATAAACAGTTTTCTTTCACCCAAAATGTATTAGGCTGCATGAATTTTCATCCTCTGAAATGTTCAAATAAAGCCAACAAGTCGCTTTAGCACAGCAGCTCAAAAATTCACAAGTTAAAAAGAGGTTTTCTCACCATCCACAGCACATGAAATAAAGTTTAAAAATAAATAAGCTGCCATTTCTGACTCTGATCAAAGTCTTTTTTCCCCACTGGAGAGATCCATTCTCTGTGATATCATTAATCATGGAAGGACTATATCAAGAAATGTTAACACATCAGGGCCATTCACATGCCAGGATAAACCTTGATTTGTAACTGTGACCTTGATCAAACCCTGGTTAGCTGTGACATCAGAACACAGAGAGTTCAACAAACCCTGCTTTGTTGGCTGGCATTAAACTGGAATTTCAGATGAGGGTTTGTTAAACATAGTTTGCACCTAGCATGCCACTAGTATGGTATTTTATGATGTCTGAATTCTCAAGCCAAAGTTTGCTGAGTACCACTGTTTCTCGTGGCCACCAGTCAGAGTAGGTAATACTGACCTGGATACATAGTATACACATGAAGACCTGTGAGGATAACAGTAAGCCATTCTAAAATGCCAAGTATACTTACAAAAGCATGGTGCCTATGTTTACAACAAAGAGAATGCCCGCAAACACTGCAAAATCAACCTGGAGTGCCTTGTCAGGAAAAGCCAACACTGTCTATTTTAAATGCTGAACGTTATCTTACTGAGGGATCTTGAAATGCGACTGTATATCAGTTGGGGCACAATGTCTTAAGCGATGATTACCAGCTGACCTACACTTGAGTGCTAGAAAGTCATCTGGAACAAATCCATTCCGCTTTCAAGATACACTAGTTTCTCCAACGTTAGATTACCGTACACCTCATATGCCCTTTGACAGGCATCTACCAGAAAATCAACCAGAGAGTCAGGGGAAAGATAAAACAAAATCATGAATCACTTTCAAATGTTAAGAACAAGAAAAAAAAAATCTTGCTACACAAAATATCCAGTACCAGCAGAGTCACAAAAAAAGTGAGGGAAACCAACTCTCAGTGCAATCCTAGTTACACCCTTCTAAACTCATTGACTTCAATGGATTTAGAAAAGTGTAACTGTGTTTAGGATTGTGCTGCCTGTCTGTATTCTAAAGGGAAATGGCAGATGGTGATACGAAAGTGATATCAGAAAACCAACAAGGTCAAGGGAACTGAGCCAAGCTACTCTGGTTAGTAGAATAAACATACTCACATTCAAGGACTTAATCAGCATGTTGCCTCCAAAGGAAGACCTTACTCCTTAATTTTTCATCTCCTTTCTACAGCAGTAAACAGCGAGTCGGCTCAACCCATCCAAAAAAAAATTAAAACAAAAGACTCTGGAGACACATCAACCTTCCCTCTAAGCAGCCTCCGTCCACACAACAGATAGCAATGCAGGCAATAACTGATTGGAAAAAGGCCATCCTGGGAAACGTTTCACAATAATAAACAACTCTTGAACATTCCCGAAATGCATACTCATTGAAGTTTTTTTATTATTATAACTCAGATGCTGGGTTTTCTTTTTACCACCTTTCAAACAACATAAAAATGTTCAAGGTCTTCCTATTTTTGAAGCAGCTCTGGGGAAAATAAGACCCTAGAACAGTGAAGGATATTGAGGGAGCCTAAGAGGATTATTTCCTAACCCAACCTCAACTGAAAAGAGCAGCAGTAGTAACTTCTTGACAAAGACATACAGCATCCCACATACTGTATCCCCAATCTGCTGCTGGCCACCAGATATCACATTGGTTCTATGATAGCTTTACTGTGCCCCAGCAGCCTTGTGCCACTCTATGCCACTCCCCCACGTGCCTTCAACTTTCACTCTTCAGGGTAGGGATGATCGACAAGGCACCTCTAACCCAAGGCTGTGTATGACAACTTCCTCAAGGGCTCGCCCTAATAGAACCATCCAGCCCAGTCAAGAACGGTCAATTCCTGTACCATCTTCTGACTCCTCCTACCCTTCTAGGTTCTACTGCCCTGCCTTGGGCTCTTCTCCTGAACCACCCCTTTTCCTCATGAACCCTCCCCTGTTCTACCTTATAACAGGGTTCTTACCCCCTTCCTCTTTTGCTGGTGACAAGCCCCATGCTAACCTGCCCCACCCCAAGCCTGGCCACACTTACCTACATCCCAGTGTGTGGCTTTTGTCTCTCCCATCACTTCCCCCACTGGGGAGCAAGTCACCACCACCACCCTGAAACAATCTGTGTGTCATCCTGGGTGGCGGTCCTTGCTCCTCAGTGGTGTTGGGCGTCAGTCTGCGGTATTACCATATATAACCAGATGTCTGTATCCTTATTATTTTCCCCATGTTATCATTGTGGGTTGGTTATTATATTATATTCTACAGCAGAAGAGTTTACAGGATAATTAGCTGTGATCAACATTCCTTCTCTTATCATGCAAAAATCCATGACACGCCATTTGGCACACAAGCTCACCAAGGCAGGCAGTGACAAAACCTTGAAATCTGGGTGCAGCCCTAACAGACAGGAGACCCAGTGATGGCTCTCTTGCTTGAACTCACCTTTTTGAGCTCCAGAAATACATGGGCATTCTCTGAACTGCCAAATGTGAAATCTTGCACATATTCTCTTTTTTTTTTTAAGAAAAATTAATGTACTATTTATTTATGGCATGAGTCCATGCTCAAGAACTGACAAGGCCCACCCAGATTCTGGCCTGCACATGACTTCTTCTGTATCCTACGCAAGTAACACACCCAGATGTTGACTAATGCAGCTATCATGAATCGAGCAGACAGGAAACATGAATGATCATCATGACAAAAATTTGCATTTAAAAAAAAACACACATTAATCAACTAGGATGCTTTTAGATGTCAAAGGGCACCGATTAACCACAAGAAGTCCCTGCAAACCACAAAACAGGTTTGCTGGTCCTCACACTGATCCCTGCTAGGCCCCCCCCCCCATTATATCCAGAGGACAACCTTGATCAACCTAGACAATGTTATGAAAAACCCCTGTGATAATTGCTTTATCTTACTGGAGATGCCTTCCCTCACATCTGGTTTAGCCCCACAGCTTTAAACCAGCCACGGGGGAAGTTGCTGTGTTGTGGGAAGCTACAGAAAAGCCCTTAAGCAATGCGTCTCTTTTGTATTGCCAATTTCTCACAAGAAGCAAGGAAAGCACACAATAAAAGCAGCTTTCATTTTAAAAAGATGAAAAAACAGAGCTGGATCTAGAGGCAAATTTCTGTAATGGAAGGCAGGTGATTTTTGCCTAATCCTCTCTCTTGCTGCAGACCTCCCCCTCAGGCTGTTTCTGGGGGTCTCCTTTCAGGCCACAGCAGAGAGGGAGAACCAAGGAAGTTCAGTTCCACTAACAGAAATTCCTTCTGTCAGCAGAAATTACCACTGGACCAAACCAACTAGTTCTAAGTAGTGTTGTTGACAAAATTTGTAATTATCTGGTCTTAATTTGTACCTGAGCACTATTTCTTACAGAAATTTTTTAGCTCACAATGTTACACAAGTTTCTGACCATGTGCAGTGAAGATCCTCCAGACTCAAAACTACAAGCCTGTTGCTTTGGAGGTACATGTGCAGACTATTAGCCAACTTAGACTAAATGAAACTCTTGGTAACTGCTGTTAATCATGTGACTAAATCAGCGACAGAAGCAGCCTTTTGTTTGGCAAGCACTTCCTCTTTTTGGATCGATCAATTCTCTCAACGGTTTTCAGCAAACTTTTTGTGGGTGTTTGACATCCTCCATTCAAATATGTCTCTCTTGTTCACAACTGCATTTCTTTTCTTTTTTTATTTTCAGGACCAAGAAGAATAGTGGTTAAATTTCCCAGATGGTGCTATGAGATAGTATAGGACAGATAAAAACCAAGCTACAAAATCCACCAATATTGCAAAGGCCAGGAGAAAACTTTCAGAAAACAGATGAACTTTTTCAAAGCGCTTGTTGAGCAAGTACATAAACATGGAGCCAATTCATAATCCTGCCAAGAGGAGTTTGCCTATCTCTAGTTTCAAGCCTTTATGAGTGTGAAGATATGCTTGGAAGTGTGTGGGCAACATTTGGTGAAATCTCAGAAGACAGCAGAGCTCCTCAGACAGTAACTAGTGGCTGGAGTTCCAGAACTGCAAAGCTCCTCACAATTCAACATCTACTACTGGCAAAAGCTGAATTATGTAAAATATACCTTATTTTATTTCTTTCACCCCCTTTTCTGCCCACTAAAGACATCCAAGAAAGACAATAAAATCACATATTAAATTATTTAACTACATTTTTTTTAAAAAACCAACCAACAAAAACTATAGAACAGTATTATCAAGAAGAACAATACAAATCATTCAGCCAATTAAAAAAAACTAGCAAAAGCCAAAGAGTAAAACAGCTAGCTATTGAAAAATAAGAATAATTCTGCAATGGCCTTCTCTGGGGGTGGTTGCCAACCTCCAGCTGGGACCTGGAGATCTCCTGGAATTTCAACTGATTTCCAGACAACAGAGATCAGTTCCCCTGGAGAAAATGGCTGCTTTGGAGGGGGGACTCTATGACGTTATACCTCACCAATGTACTTCCCCCAACTTCACATTCCCCAGGCTCTACCCCTAAATCTCCAAGAACTTCCCAACACAGAATTAGCAACCCTTTCTGGAAGGAAAAAAATCTTTATTCCCCTCTGGAAGGCCTAAAGTGCTAGTAGGGCAGAGTTCCATAACCTGGAGACAGCTGCTTAAAAAGTCCTTCCATTAGTCTCCCTCCACCCACCTAACATTAAATAAGGTATATTTCTACAGGAAGACCTCAAGATCTCAGGGCAAAACAAAACTGGAAAGTATAGCTAGACCCATTCCCAAAATAGTCCATGGTTCAGCACCCCATCATTCAACTTTTAGAACTTCTTGTTAAAAAAAACCCTCCCAATCCTCTGTTAGACAAAGCTTCAGTGGTCAATTCTAGAAGCTTACAAAGGAAAAACAAAAGAATATATCTTGTTCTTTAAAAAAGAAAGAAAAACCACCCTAGTACTTTCAAATGTAACCCAAGAGCCTCCAGGTTGATGTAACATGGAATAACTAGAACAAATTTCAAACCACGTGGAGCAATTTTCTCCTGGATTCTTCTCAGCATTCTTGGCTCAGTCCTCCGGCTCACAGGCTTATGCCTGCCTTCTAGCTACAGCTCTGCTTTTTTCCACAAGCCAACATCAGAGCCTCTTGCTTCTCAGCTGGCCCTGGTGTGGTTATATTGAGATGCAATCCTGGGTTCCATTTCCACTTCGATATCATCAGGCATCTCTGTTTCCCCCCCACTCCTTCTGAATCTCTGGGGGAAATGCCCTGTCACCTTCATGCTATTTGCCTTTACATCCCCCACAGAAACATTTCCCATTCCAAATGAGGTGGAACGTTGCCAGTCAAGAGCCACTGCCCCGCTGCACTGAGTGCCATGGAAACAGTCAGTTTTTCCAAGGTGAGAATAAAGATATCCTTTCCCTCTCCAGGCCCCAAGAGGCAATTAGCCTTCATGCTGGCCTCTCATTCAGTACACATTCTTATAAATTCATTCTTGATATTTATTATTCATGTGGCAACACCCACACTATGAAAAAGTGCACAAATACCAAACAAGAAAAACCAATCATTGGGGAAATTAAAGTACCATTGCAAGGAAAGGGAAAAGAAAAAGATAGAGATCCTTCAACTAGTCACCAAACAGCCAGAAATAAAACAAAAGGAGCCCCTCAGTTAATAACGCCATTCCCTGCCAACATCTGTGCCACGTATCTTGAAACAAATTCCACAGATACAAATACACACACAAATGTATCTAGCAACAGAGACGACTTCCAAACCAAATTAGATTGTTTAAGATACAAACCAGGGGTGTCAAACATACGGCCCAAGGGCCAGAACCGGCCCCTCCATGCCAGTTATCCGGCGCACAAGCAAGAAAGAGGGTGGTGGCAAGAGACCTGCAAGACCTGCAACAGGTCAGCTGTCTGGAGGGTCCCCCCTTCCCCACTCTCTCTCAGTGGGCCAGGCTGCGCACCTGCAGCTGCCCCTCCCTCTCCTCCTCCTGTTGGGGGGAGTGTCACTGCCTCCCCGTCAGTGCCCGTGCATGCTGGGCCTCCCCTTTCACTTCAGAAGCAGCAGCCACATCCTTCGCCACTGTCACCACCACCTTCTTATTTTCTCCCCGCCCCTCTTGCTCTTTCTCTGCCATGATGCTAGAGAAATGGCCCTTTGGAAGGAGGGAAGGAAGAAGGGAGGGAAAAAGTCATTATGTGTGATGGTGGTGGTGGTGTGGAGCTGCGGATAGAAACGGGCGCTAGGGAAAGTGTAGGAATGGGAATGCCAGAGTGTACCTGGGGAGTGAGGTATAAGGGACTAGAAGGCAGAGAAGGGAAGGGCTGAAGTGAGTGCAATGGGGTGTGTGGTGGGAACTGCACTTGGAAAGTCATGGGAGAGGTGAAGAAGTATAGCTGTTGGAGTGAGGGAAGGTGCTGAGTGTTTTGTTGGGGGGGTGGCATGCAAGAGCAAGGGTGTAGTTGGAGGTTAAGATAAAACTGGAGTCTTAAGCAACCTTAAAGACTTAATGAGATTTTGTAGCATCATTTTTATTCTCTAGGCATCTGTACCTTGCTTTTCTCCCCAAATTAGGACCCAAAGCAATTTACAAGCATCCCCATCTATATTTTTGTTCTCACAACAACTGTGCAGGGTACGATAGGCTGAGAGAGTGACTGGCCCAAAGTCACCTAGCAACTGCCATGGCAGAGTGGTGCTTATGAACCTGGGTCTCCCAGTTGTTCATCCCCATGCTCAAACCTCAGTACCATGGGGTGTTTTTGTGTCTTTGTGGAAGATCAGGTCTCTAAGTGGGACTGAAGACCAAGGAAAGGAGTAGAGATGTGAAGGCCCGGGAAAAAAATGGAAAAATTCGGGGGGGGGGGGGGGTTTTTCCCCGGGTTTTTCCTCTAGCATTTTTGTTTTTTTC
>NW_015164216.1:665712-678757 GCF_001447785.1 Gekko japonicus
TCTCCAATGCAAGAACAAGATGCATTTCTTCCTTTAGGAGGTGGTATTGTCAGAAGAAAATAAAAACGTTTCAGTTTTGTTTTTGCATGTGGATGGGTATTCTGTTTGTAATAATTGTTTGGATACACTATATTTTTAATATGCTAGTTGTGATAATTTCATGCCAAGTAAAAATGTCTATAGTCATATTTTATGTTCCTAAAGTAACAGAATGACTTTCAATCTAGAAAAGACAAAAAAAATGCTAATGTAGCATTTTTTCAATTTTTCCGAAAATTTCAGTTTTTTTTTTTTTTTTTTTTTTTAAACCGGGGAAAAAACAGGTTTTTTTCTGAGCTTCAAAATTTCCGGAAATTTTGGAAAGGAGTGGTCAGTGGGAGCAGATTTGAGATTTGAAGGAGAGTGGATTGGTATGGATGAATCACACAGAGGTGGTGGGAGAAAAGGGCTGATTTAGGAGTTCTGGTCATTGACAGGTGGCTGGTGAATCTGTGGAGGGTTTATGGGTTCTGTGGTTTATGATTTCTGTGGTGGATTGAGCAAGTGTTGAGGGTGGTGGCTCCAGTTCCTTGGAAAGTTTATATTATATGTGTACATTTTGGGGTGGACCTGTCCAAGTGGGGAAGAAACCCTGCTTCACACAAAAAAATGCTTCCAGGATTGCAGAGAAAAAGAGCTGCTGATCTAGTGTAGTGGGGAAGTGTATTTTCACAGAGGGAAGAAGACCCCTGGGATTACTTGTGCAGGGGGGGGGGGACAGGAAAAGTTTCTCTAAAGTGGGAGGCATACTCAAGGTGTATTACATATAATGAGTCAGTACAGAACAACAGACTCCCCAGGGCTAAACAGGGACATAGGATTCTTATCTCACTACAGATGTTAATTCTGTGCTCCCAAGCACTTCCCCTCTGCTCTGATCAAGCAGAGATAACAATATGCATTGTACCTCTGTATCCTTTACCAGCATTCTTTACAACACCCCTCCTGCCTTCTGACAGGGATAAAAAGACCCACATCTCCATTCCCATTCGTGTCTGACGAAGGGAGCTTAGACTCTCGAAATCTCATACTCTGAAAATCTTGTTGGTCCCTGAAGTGCTACTGGACTCTAATCTAATTGTTCTACTGCAGACCAACACAACTACCCACCAAAACTATTTTATATGTGTCTCTTTCAACCCATGAAACATTCCTCTCTTAGGCCCCTGCCACACAGGCAGGAAACTGCAGAGGAGAAGTGTGGCTGTTTGCCCCGGGGCAAACTAACATGCAGTAAAGCGATCAGACCTACTGTGGAGGTTCTGTGGAGGTACTGTGGAGGTTCCATGGCAAGGGAGAGGTGCCGATCACAACACACGCCTGCGCGCAATGAAGAAGCGCGCGGCGCGGCGAACTGGTTTTCTTTTTTTGTGTACACTACGAATGCGCATGCTCCGTTGGGTGCGTGTGCGCATCCACGGAGACGTGGGGGGAAAAAACCCTTTTCCGCAAGGGGACATGGGCGGGTGCCGGATACCACCGGAAACGCGATCAGACGCCCGCCCTTGCCCCGCAGTTTCTGGAAACTAGTACCTCCAAGGTACTAGTTTTTTGCTGCGCTTTTTCGGCAGGAAGCCTCAGTTGTGCCACGGAAGCACTACGCTTCCCAGATGTGCTGGTGAGATCGCGACCGGAAACTCCGCTTGTCTTCCGTATCTCTTGCGTGGCTAATGTTGCGTGTGACCGCAGCCTTAGTTTAGTATTCTGTTTCAGACCTCACTTGGAACTTGGTACCCCTCTCCCTTGTAACTGCCTCTGGAATTGTGCAGGGGTGCCAACAGTCATGTCAGTGTGGTTTCGTGGACAGCCCCACGGTAAGTGAGTTTTGGCATGGGTGATATTAACAGCTGCCATAATCTCTTCCCTCCATCCTCCTTCCTGTGGCCACCCTGATATGAAGAGTTTTATATGAAAAGAACAGCAGTTTCTGAAATGACTTCTAATGCAGCCTGGAACGACCACTTGGAATAAAAGGCAAAACACACCTTACTTTTTCCTTTACCACACATTTCTCTTCATTGAGACCTTTCTGTTTATAAAATGATTTATTTATCTCAGCCTCAGCAGAATCACAGGATTTTCTGTGCTCATCAAAAAGAATATCTTTCTGCATACAGATCACATAGGGAGGAGCAATGAATTTCAAAGAGGAATATTTCATAAACATGTTCAAAAAATGTATCTGCTGAACCATTCAGTTCTTAAGTAATACTAAGGGGTTTTTTTTAATGAGTAAACGCCTTGGTGTTTAGTCATGCCGGCCACATGACCACGGAAACGTCTTCGGACAGCGCTGGCTCTTCGGCTTTGAAACGGAGATGAGCACCGCAACCCTAGAGTCGGATTCGACTGACTTTCGAGCAAGAGAACCTTTACCTTTAAACTATTTTTACTATTTTAGCGTTATATGCATACAGTAAAGCTGTCAGCCACAAAGAAATCCTTTGTCAAAGTTGTTGTAATACTCAAACTTGATTAGCTCCTCTAGATGATCTGTACTCTTTACACAAACACAGTGACGGCTCTAGTTATCTATCAAAATATATACAGAGAGGAAAAGGGGGGGGGGGATTGCCCAGCAGCTACAAAAGTTCCTCCAAGAAATCACTTGAATGCTGATCTCTGCCTGCCAATGCTATGGCTCTAACTGCTTCTATTACCCAAAACTGACAAACTGTCTACCCATTCACCCCTGCCCTGAAGTCTTACAGAAGACATGAAGCCTGGTATGTTCCTCTTTGCTGATCACCCTCAAAGACCAGCAATGCAATCCAAATCAGAGAAAGGGTGTAAGCCCATTGCATTCAATGAACTTAAATGGGTGCAACTGTGCTTAGGCTGGCACTGTTAATTTTTCTTTTGTTATTTACAACAGTAAGTTATGGTCTTGGGCTTTTCTGTTTTTATTCACCAGTTGGAGGGGGACAGGGACTGTTTTAGTCCTGCTACGATAACGTTATTTCAGCAACTTATCTTCCATTTTTGTGCACATATACCCTGACCAGGGTAGCCCAGGATAACCTGATCTCATCAGATCTTGGAATTTAAGCAGGGTCAGCCCTGGTTAGTAGTTGGATGGGAGACCACCAAGGAAGTCCAGGGTTGCTACGCAGAGGCAGGCAATGGCAAACCACCTCTGTTCACCTCTTGCCTTGAAAACCCTACGGGGTCCCCGTAAGTCAACCCTGATTTGACAGCACTTTACACACACACACACACACACACACACACACACACACACACACACACACTCCTCTTGAGCTGAAAGCTTCTGATTTCAGTAATACTGTTGTTAGGCCATGGCAACAGTTTCTTGGGCAGGGGCAGAATAGAATCTGGAGGTGAAATCAAAATAGCTTGGCACTTTTCTGGGGAAGGACAGGGGGCACAAGGGTTGGGTCAGTAACAAAAAATATTAATTGTGTCAGCTCTGATATGTATTTGGTGGTGGTTATTGGTGTTTTTTAAACCCCTCATACGGGGTTTTGTTGGTCAGGACAGTAAAAAGCAATCACAGCCTACTATATACCATTAGTCTTCAGCAGCTGCCTGTACATTCACGCCCTAATAAGCTCTTAGGTTCTTTAAAAAGGTAACGGTAAAGGTTCCCTTGCTCGAAAGCCAGTCGAGTCCGACTCTAGGGTTGCGGTGCTCATCTCCGTTTCAAAGCCGAAGAGCCAGCGCTGTCCGAAGACGTTTCCGTGGTCATGTGGCCGGCATGACCAAACACCAAGGCGCACGGAACGCTGTTACCTTCCCACCGAAGTGGTCCCTATTTATCTACTTGCAATTTCTTGCTTTCGAACTGCTAGGTTGGCAGGAGCTGGAACTAGAGACGGGAGCTCGCTCCGTCATGCGGCAACTCGGGTCTCAAACTGCTGAACTACTGACCTTCGACAGCCTGCAGTTCAGCGTCTTAACCACTTGAGCCACCGCAGCTCCTTAGGTTCTTTATTTGCCTGTAAAACAGAATAACAACATCCTATCACAGAGGATGTTTATGTTTGGGGGGGATGCCTCTTTCTCAGCTTTATATGAACATATACAGAGTCAGACATTTCTTGATGAAAAATGCATTTCCAATGAAAATACTTTGAAAAAATATAGCAATAACCTAATTTAGACCATGCCGTGATGCACAATGTACAGGGCAAATTTTGATTTGTATTCAACAAAACTTTTCCATGTATGGAAGTATTTCCCACCAGAAAAAGCAACTTTCTCACCTTCCCCATCCTGCTGTAGCCCAAAACGCCCCAAGAATGCTGTTCCTGAGGAACAGTAAACACCCCCCTCTCCAGGAACGGCGTTTTAGGGAGCATTTTGGACTGCAGTCAGACAAGAGAGCAAAACACTTGTGCTCTGTGGATGGAAATCCTTCTGTCCACAGAAATTATCTGCGGACAATTATCTCTAAGACAATGCATGTGGCTCTCTGTGTATGTATTTAACATGAATAATGGTTTGTTCTCTGACTTGTTAAAGTAAAACCAATTTACAAAAGCAGTTTACCAAGATCAATAGTGCTATCCTGTCAGAACAGACTAGAGTATCATGCATGTCTTCTCCAAACATATGGGACAGCAAAGAGCCCCCAGAGAAGGGGACCTTTTTGTTAAAAAGAATGAAACATTCTTTTCAGCGTAAATGTTTGTGCTGCAGTAACACAACAGTGACGACACCTCCGCATGAGGATAGCATTTATATATTCAATTCTTGCAATCCACATTCCTGTTACTCCACAGGCCACAATGGTTCCCCGCTGTCTATTCATCAGGTAGAATCAACCATAGGCTGATGTTTCAATACATCTTTTCACTTCCTTGACATATCTGCTAAAATTTCAATCAAACACTAAAATGCTAAGCAGGGGAAGCTCAGGGAACACATACTCATGTACTTCATTTTTTTTCCACAGTAGCTGCACTGGAGGAAGGATTTACAGTGCAATCCCAAAAAGGACTACTCAGAGTTCTACTGACCACTAATCAGTGCGGCTTACTGCCAGGAAAGAATTCTTCTGATAGCACTGTTAGACTGGGGAAACGCTTCCGTTGTTGCTGCCACCGCCATCTTGAGTGGAAGGTTTCTGGCGCGGTCTCGTTCATCCGCGGCCATCTGACTACAGCTCTGCTCCCCGTTCTTGGGGACTGAGCCGGGGGGAACGACCCCAATATGAGAGCTAAGTGGCGAAAGAAGCGTCTGCGCAGGCTGAAGCGCAAAAGGAGAAAGATGAGGCAGAGGTCCAAGCAGACATCTCCTGCAGTGCTACTGAAGCTGCAGAACAGAGCATGGAATGGTGGAGCTTGGGAAGCTGACTTCCAGACAAGGCCTGCTATTTGATGCTACTGTTAGAAGACTCCTTGCCTGTCTTCAGGAGCTTCCATCTTGAAGCCTAGGAGCTGTGATCTGTAATGGGTGCCAGCCCTGAGCCAGTTTGGTGTAGTGGTTAAGTGTGCGGACTCTAATCTGGGAGAACCGGGTTTGATTCCCTACTCCTCCACTTGCACCTGCTGATGTGACCTTGGGTCAGTCACAAGCTCTGGCACAGCTGTCCTTGAAAAAGAGCAGTTTGTGTCAGAGTTCTCTCAGCCCCACCCACCTCACAGGGTGTCTGTTTTGGGGAGGGGAAGGGAAAGGAGTTTGTAAGCCGCTCTGAGACACCTTTGGGTAGTGAAGGGTGGGGTATAAATCCAATCTCTTCTTCTTCTACTACTATTCTGGACTGGTTCTCTTCTTTGCGGCTTGATGTAGTGACTGTATATAATAAAACCCATTTTGGGAAAAGAAAAAAAAATAGACTGGGGAAACAGTACAAGGAAAGAGCGAACTCCCCCATAAATTCCCCCTCTACAGTCCCATGGCCAGTGTTCCCTCTAAGCTGAGTTAGTGGGAGCCAGCTCACAGTTTTTTAGCCTCCGGCTCACACATTTTTGTCTTCGCTCAGGAAGGAGGGCTCCAGAGCAAACTAATTTATGCAGCAGCCAAATCGCTCGCTCACAACTGTCACGCCCGTAGCTCACAAAGTAGAATTTTTGCTCACAAGACTCCACACATTTTAGCTTTAATTTAAAAAGTGGAGGATCTGACACAGTAATAGCAAAACAAGCTAACTCTTACATCAAACTGTTGCATGTTCCACTTCCAACCAAAGCCATCATTATCACTGATTATTCCTGATCGCAGCCAGTGTCCTTGTGTATCTTTCATTTTCCACTTTTTGTTTGTTTTTATACACTGCAAATTCAGGTAATTCCATTCTTTTCCTAGAGAAAACATGGCTGTTTTAAAAAACGCTTCTGAGACCTGTCTGAACTGATTCTTCTCTTTTCCTGGACTGCGGTCACGCTGGAGGCTTGGTGCGATCTGGCGGTGCCTCTATTTGTGGTGGTTGACATCACCATGACCAGACAGCATACCCTGAAAAAGCTTCTCAGCGCACCAGTCCCATGCTGAAGCATTCACATTACCAGAACCTTGACCACAGAGCATGGCCCTTGCTGGAAATGGGGGTTGCTTATGCTCATATGCACTTATGCACCCATCCCTACCAGGCAAAAATAAAAAACCACAACTGAGATGGAAGTGACCATTCACACTTCCCATCTGCCATCTGTTCGCAACAGGGGGTTCAGACATTGGGAAAAGCTGAGTAGAAGCGCTGACATACATAAAGACCAGACTTTTCCCAGTGTCCGCAAACTCTGCTTCCAGGACAGGACAGACCAGGTGCCGACGACTGGGGCGCGGAAGGTAGATCTTGTCTGATCATGCTCTTTAAATCCACAAAGGTAATGCAACTATTTCGGCGCAAACTACTAGTGTGACCGCAGCCCTGATACCGGATTTCGAATCCGTACTTTGGAGATTTAATTTAGTGTTAATTACAATTATTGTGTTATTTATTTTAGTGCTTGACTGGAAAGCAGGACTCAAGATATTTTAAATTAATAAATGTTGTGAATCTCCATCAGCCATTACCAGCTTTTGCATAGCATACACAAGAAACGTCCTTTTCTAAGCAACTATAATAACAATATTCTACCGGTATGCAATGTTCCCTCTAAGCTGTGGAGTCTTGTGAGCAAAAGTTCTACTTTGTGAGCTACCGACATTAAAGTTGTGAGCAAGTGATTTGGCTACTACATAAATTAGTTTGCTCTGGAGCCATCCTTCCTGAGCTGAGACAAAAATCTGTGAGCCAGAGGCTAAAAAACTGTGAGCTAGCTCACATTAACTCAACTTAGAGGGAACACTGCCGGTATGTAATAATAATTTTGGAGTTTTCAGTGTAATTCACGTTTATCAATTAGACTACCATTTCCTGTATCTGAAGAGTGGGGTTGGGTCTAGCCAGGGTTGCCAACAGCCCCGAGGGAAAAAAGTCCTGCCTCTTTAATAAAGACTTAATGGATGTTATATTTACCAAGCAATGCTATTTACCTCCATTCCATGAAAAGCTTGAGCTGCCCATTTTCATATATTAAGCCTGTATTAAAGGGATAGGACGTGTTTCTCCAGGCTTCTTGTCAACCTGAACTCTAGCCCGTAAAAGCTTATACTTCAATAAATCTGCAGACTAGGGCCTAGAAGAAATGCCTGCTCTAAAACCATCAGGAGAGTGTGACAGAACTCACGGCAGAAGCAACACTTCAACCAAGTACTTCTGCATTTGTCGCTCAACCTCTACAGTATGATCCTGGTAAACCATGCGGTATATCTGTTTATAATCACTACGCTTGCAAAGAGCCAAAGATTTTTCTTCTGTACATTTGACATCACTCTTTGATCCTGATCCAGCAAAACACTTCCATGTGTCTTCAAAGACATCTGCCTTTTCCTTTTCAATGGGTCTATCCACACAGTAAAGTTTAAATGCTCGCTTAAATGCTTTAATAAGATGGAAAAGGGCTATACTGAGTTAGTCAGTTCCGTAATCACATTAAAATGGAAGGGGAAAGCAAAAAAACCCCTGTGACACTATCAAAGAATTCTCATGGCTGACCTTCTCATGGCTTCTCCAGGGGGTTCATGCAGGCACATACACAGATACAGGTCAAATACCAACTCTTGGGGGCCATTGGTAACATGGCCGGGGGGGGGGAGGTGATTGAACCCCCACTTTCCCAGCAGTTCTTATCTGAACAGAAGCTTCCTGCAGCTGCTGTTCACAAAAATAAAGAAACGTGCTGGATATCCACACTTTCCAGTGTCCCACCTGGTTTGGTCTTACAGTCAGCTCTTGAACCCAACAACGTAAATGGATTGGTTTAAACCGTTCCTAGGGAACAGAATAAGGGACTGGCAAAAAAAAAAAAAAGAGGGGGGGGAAGAGTAATACAAGGGCAAACAGCCTTATGAAGATTTGCTGGATCTGTTCACAATCCCACTGTATTTCAAAACTTTGTAACACAAAACTGAACACAGGGAACTAATTAGTGCCAAAACTACAGCCAAATCCTTTCTCTTTTTTTTTTTTTTAAAAAAACTTATAAAATCCCTCCATGGTTTCTCAAATAACGTATCCTCCTTCACAGAGTAAAACAATGCAAGCAGTCTTAAATATTAACTGCCGTTTAAATGTGAACCTCTATTTGTGTAGGTTAAATACCTTGTTACTTCCCTCCTTCCCTCAACCTCCAGGCTTGTATTAGTGTTTCTGCACTTTGCTATTATGGGAAGAACAAACTCAGCTTAGTAATTTAGGTCATCATAACGTCTTCAAAGAATACAGATCCAGCTGGGTAGTGGTGTTGGTCTGAAGCAGTAGAACAAAGTTTGAGTCCACTGGCACCTTTAAGACCAACAAATAATACTTTGTTGGTCTTAAAGATGCCACTGGACTCAAACTTTGTTCAAAGTATACGATTTGTTTTAAAAACCCTCTACTAAATCTGTTTTAAAAAATTACACACATTGTACTTGGAGATATATTCCTACCCCAACAAAATCAATGTACTTTGGGATAGAAAAGTACTCACAGAAATAGATGTTTGTGGTCAAAGAAGTCATTGTGCTTCACAATACCCAGAGCATGAAAACACACTTTCACACAAGGCAGAATGTTTCTTTTGAGCAGATTCACCACCCCCTTTTTGCATACTCATGCACCTACTGTTCATGTAGCAGACTTATAACTGAATCTAAGACAATAGAAAACCAAGATGTCCTAAAAGAAAAAAAGCTTTAGCGTCTCCTGTGCATTCTGCTTTGAGCACTCTGTGTTTAGGCCCTCAGGGTTCAACATAAGGATGTGTTGTCTGAATGAAACTTGTCCCCAAGCTTGTGTTTTTATTCTATAGCTCTGTCAAAATGGGTATTCCAAGAGGAATGATTTACAATGTATGGATTCATCCTTGCTAATGCACGCACCGCACAATAATCCTTTCTCATGAGTGTCTTTTAAAAAGCAAGCCGATTGCTTTCTCCCAGGCTAGTTAGAGCTGACTGAAGGCAAGAGCAAGTGACGTATGTAGTTTGACAGAATAGGTTCATACCTTCATCAGTAAAGCACCAATAAATTAAATCAATAATGTGGTATGGGAATACATAACCAAAAATGTGAGTCACGCTCACAAGCCTACATATTTGAAAATGGCTTCTTTTGACACTTTCAATAAGAAAACAATAGCTTAAACTAAAATTTACAAGGGTGGGTGAAAGACATCCAAGGTTCAACAACATCCTAGGCCACGGGTGTCGAACTCATTTGTTATGAGGGCCAGATTTGATATAAATGAGACCTTGCTGGGCCGGGCCATGTCCGTCATAAAATGTAATGCCAGGTAGCAGAGATATAAACTTTATAAAGGACACAAACACAAAGGGCTTTTTTAAACTTAAAATAAAAACATGCTTAAAACATTAGCACTCTTGCAATATTTTGTTTATTTAACAGTGTCTGATAACTGGTACCTCTTGCTCTGAATTATTGCATCAAAATGTCTGTGCTGCTGCAATCTTGTGTATGCTGTTCAGGTGTGTATCTGTAAGCTGCAAACCTACAATGACGCAGCAGCAGCAGAACTGGAAGAAGAAGCAGAAGACAGCCAGTTCCACTGTGGGCCTGATAGAAGCCCTCCGGGGGCCTGATCTGGCCCCCAGGCTGCATGTTTGACACCCCTGTCCTAAGCAAATATACTCAAAAGTAAGATGTCATTGTTTTTAATAGTAAGCATGCTAAGGAGTATGACAGAGGTAACACTTAGTATGTCTTAGTATGACAGAGGTAACACTTTATTCTGATATAATTAATTAAAATTAACCCACACTGACTACCCAAAAGAAATGTTATACTGGGGAACTTGAACCATTTTCCTAGGAGAAATCAGGGAGTGTGGTTCTGCTGCTAATACTTTGAGGGCTGAGTACTAAAAACATCAAAGCTCTACAGTGTGAAGACACAAGTCAGGTTTTTAGAAGGTTTTCTCGTCACGAGATTTACCTGACATCTATGGGAACCCCCAGTCACTCCACTGGAGGGAGGCGGCCTGACACCTGGATTCAGGTTCTGAGTGCTGGCGATTCAAGCGTCAACGTTTTGTGAGGCTGCAGACAACCAGAAGACAGAGAGCCAAGGCAGAGGGCCAGAAACAAGACACTGTGGGGGCCAGAAACAAGACACTGTGGATGCCAGAGACAAGACTATGGCTGCCCAATAGATCATAGACCAGAGTGCAAATAACCTGCAGAGTCATTTCAGCAGTCACTACAGGCTAAAACACTCTTGCGGAGAAGTGCATCTGCTTGGAGGTGACCAGCTGACTACTATCCATCACACCACCCCACCAGCTGCTGTCAGGAGGGAAGCAATCTGGACGAGTACAAGGCCAGCCTAATAGCTTCTCTACACAAGAAGTTGCTCAAATAGAAGGAGTCCAGCAGCTGGCCATGAAACAACATGGTATGCAGTGTCATGAGAATGACCATCCAAGATCATCAGACTGCAGTATACAGGAGGTTTCAATCGATGGTATCTGAAAGTTAGGTCAATGTAATCTTCACTTCCGACTTCCAAACAGCAGCCCTGGTTTTGCTAGGTATAGCGACAAGGTGCCTAGCCCACAGGATTCCAAGACTGAATCCCACAACTCCTAAGACATATATGAAATGTAACCTGTGAGGTAACATGCAGCATCCACTGAATTTAATGGAATACTTACTCTGATGAAACATATTTTGCATGTCTGAGTACCCATGCCTGGAATGGATCGTTCAGTTAGGGCATCTGTGAGCAACTGACTGTACTGTGGATAAGGTATTAAATCACATTTTTCTCAAGTACAAATACTAAATAAGTACCCACCCATATACATACTGTGAGCATAGAACAGAATGAGGAGACCTCAGATACAGTTTAGAAAAAAAATGAATACCAGACATCATTATGTTTTACTTCTTATTTTCAAAAAGAATTGTTCTGTGTCCCTCTGAAGGACAGTCATTTGTACAATGCAATAGCACATTTTAAGAGCAAGGCGATGTTTCATGTTAGAATCACCACAAACATGTGAACAGATGATTAAATTATGTCAGCAACAGCTCATCAGATTTCAGACCCTTCTGCAGATTGTGCCACAGCCCCCTCCTCTTGACCATGTGTTATGCCAACTTCTCCAGGAAATTCCTGGAGACCCAATCCAAGTTATCTACCAAGGAAAATTGGGTGTTTGTGGCTGTGCGTAAGTTCTATACCAGTCTATACAGAGGTCGGATGGCGAATGAGACGCTCGGCTATATCCCAGGAAGTGAGACAACACGCTAGTCCTTAAATAAATGTTGTCTTTACTAAAGGTTTTTCATCAGGCATACAAAATCGGAATCACACAAATTCATACAAGCTCCTTAGTTACAATAGTACATTAGAACAATTACAGCATAGAAAATAACAAAAGCATCAAAATGGGGAAGACACAATGGGGCACGGCTATACTCATCTGAGGTCCAGCTGAGGAAGGACTCTCCTCCTTGGAACGCTGGGCAGCCGAAATGCAGCAGCTTGTGAACTCCAAGGCACACAGGTAGGACCAGCCAAACCACGTGTGAGCTCTCTGGGTCGCGACTCCGGAGAACTTAGGTAGTAGAGTCACTTGTAGCACCTTAGTGCACTGCTATGGGGAGGGTGGGTTAACCAGAGAGACAAAGGAGAGTTTCTCCTTAAATAAACTCTTTTTGGGGCATGTGCTATCCAGCCATAAACTATCAAACCCGTCCTCTAAACTATCACTACTGGATGAAGAGGGGGTGACGAGGGGATGACGAAGGGGATGACGCTCTCCTAAGGGGTGGTGGCAATATGCAGATCCTACTCCTACATCAAAGGTGCCTTTTGGCAAGGTGTGAATCTTCCGTTCCCATGGACACCCTCTTGATTTGCAGATCTGGTTCCTGCTCCAAAGCCATAAACGCTATTGTCTTTAGATCTCCAAACCAGATTAAGGGAGTAGGGTCACTTGCTCTTTCCATTCCAAGAATGCCGGGGTTCGCTGGGGATTTTCCATAGCTCTCCAAGTGGGTGCAATGGCGCGGTGTCTTCTCCATCCCAAAGAGTCATGGGATACATTCCAGGGACGCACATGGTCCGTATGTGCAACGGCAGGCCCAGGCCAGCCTATTTCTAGGCAAGCATGAGATGCAGAACAAAGCAACACACAACATACAGCAATCCCTGAATACATATTGCATAGGTATTCATGCTAGAGACACACATAAGCAGCATCACCACTATACAGAAATACAAACATAAGCTCATATCGTTACAGTCCCCCCTTTCGCGGCGGCAGAACTAAAAGTTCGGCCTGCCACGACAACAAAACATTGAGTCCACGTGGCGGGTGCCACTCCAAGGCGCTGGCATGGAAGTGAAACGTCATCATGCCAGGCAGGTGCAAAAGAATGTCCAAGTCCATGCGTTGGTGACCCCTATGTGATCTGGTTTGGTGTGGTCATGAACAGAATCCGGGCCCACGACAGGCAACGTCATGAACAGAGTCCGGGCCCACGACAG
>NW_015164217.1:0-7446 GCF_001447785.1 Gekko japonicus
GTCCAACACTTTAACCGCTACACCACACTAGCTGTGGTTTAGTTTTCGTCCGTTTGCTTAGTTATTTAGATAGCCTGGTTTTTTCATTCGTTCTATGGCCCTCGCTCGCCAAAAAGAAAGATTTTTTTTCCTAAATAAATGGAAGCATTGATAAGCAAACTCCCTAGCTATTTTCTTCTTTGTGTTACTGTTTCATCCATATATTATACAACACTTGACAACACAGCCATCGGTTTAGGAAGGTTCTGTTTGGACACACAACGATCAGGGCTATTTTGGGGCAGGAACGCGCAGGAACGGAGTTCCGGGGCTCAGTGGAAAACTCCATGAAGCCAAGGCTGAAACAGGCTTAGTATAGATAAGATCTCTCCTCTAGGGTTGTGAAGTCCAAATTCAGAAATATCTGAGGACTTTGGGGGTGGAGCCAGGAGACTTTTGTGATGTCACTTCCTGTGATGTCACGTCTCCTCCCACAGCAATATCTCACCTGTCTCTATGCAGGTTGCCAACTTTATATCGACTCCCTGCTCCTATGCTTTTTCAGCCACCTGATTTGCAGTTGTCAGTGGGTGGTCAAAGTTTCTCTCTACATCATGAGTAGCATTGCCACCTCTGGGTGGGGAAATACCTGGAGATTGATTATGTGTGATTGGCTCTTGGCTGGGCAGGGAACAACATGGTTCAGTGGAAAACTCCATGAAGCCAAGGCTGAAACAGGCTTAGTATAGATAAGATCTCTCCTCTAGGGTTGTGAAGTCCAAATTCAGAAATATCTGAGGACTTTGGGGGTGGAGCCAGGAGACTTTTGTGATGTCACTTCCTGTGATGTCACGTCTCCTCCCACAGCAATATCTCACCTGTCTCTATGCAGGTTGCCAACTTTATATCGACTCCCTGCTCCTATGCTTTTTCAGCCACCTCATTTGCAGTTGTCAGTGGGTGGTCAAAGTTTCTCTCTACATCATGAGTAGCATTGCCACCTCTGGGTGGGGAAATACCTGGAGATTTGGGGGTAGGGCTTGGGAAGGGTGGGGTTTGGGGAGCGGAGGAACGCCAGCAGGGTATAACGCCATAGAGCCCACCCTCCAAAGCAGTCCCTTTTCTCCAGGGGAACTGATCTTGGTCATGTGGAGATCGACAGTAATAGCAGGAGACCTCCAGATGCTACGTTGGCAACCCAATCTGCTCCAGTGCCTTTATTGTATTTCTTTTCCCACCCTTCCTTATTCTAATTCCACCCCTGAGGGGCTGGGGAGCAATGCGTGGTTCTCCCCAACAACTTTTCCCTCACAACAACCCTTTGAGGTAGGTGAGGCTGAGACCTCACCTACCAAATTCAACCACCTTCAGGGGTCATTTCGTAGAAAAAGAGCTCCAGGAGCTCATTAGCCTATGGTATGCCAATGAGCTACTGGGCTATTAGCATAATAGCTCATTAGCATATGCCACGCCCCCCTGACATCACCGGAAGTGATGTCAGAAGGGGAAGGAAGAGGGGAGGAAGGCATCTTCAAAAGCCTCCCCTTCCCTTCCCCAGTTTAAGCCCCTTCTCACTAGAGTTGGGCCACAGGAGGAAAGAGGGAAGGAAAGAGAGAGAGTAGAGAGAAGGAACGAAGGAAGGAAAGAGGGAAAGAAAGAGAAGGAAAAAAGGAAGGTTCGGCGGGCGAGCAGAGAAAGGTGGGGGGGTGCTCCGGGGGGCTTTCTTTGCCCGGTGCGGGGTTTTCTCTGCCCATCCGCCTCGGCAGGCAAGCAGAGAAAGGCGGGGGGGGCACTCCGGAGGCCTTTCTCAGCCTGTCTGCCTTGGTGGGTGAACAGAGAAAGGCGGGGGGCACTTTGGAGGGCTTTCTCTGCCCGTCCAACTCAGTGGGCGAGCAGAGAAAGGCAGGGGCAGCGGCTCCAGAGGAAGCCAGAGATGGGACAGGAGGCCTTTCCGGGGTTGCTGTGCCTTCACGCATCCCGAAGAAACCGGTGATGGGGCGAGAGGCAGGCAGCTGACCTTTCTTCTTCTGCCTCCTCGTGCTGACTGAGGGCTGCAGGGGGCAGGGCTTGGTCATGTGCCCGCCCCCTGGGCGCCTCACTCATAGAGCACCGTACCAGCATTCTCCGGCCCCAACTGAGGCCTGCCTCTAGGTGATATTTTCAGATCTTCGACGTGGTCTCTGTGCTTCACACCCATGGGATCTAGTGCGCACGCGCTGGATCGATCGGTGCTGTAGCAAGCTCTTTTAACGGATTTTTGCGCCCAGTCACTCAGGCATGCGCAGGAACTCCTGGGCTTCAGGAGTGGCGCTCCAGCACGCTCTGGCCCCAAAAGACCCCTGTCCACCTTCATCGCCAAGTCTGGATCTGATCTCACGTCCAACACTCCATGCACATCACACCAACTTTTTGCATCAGCAGAGGTTTGCTATGAAACCATAAAGCTGTCCTGTTAGGCCGTTAATCTATCCAGGTGAGGTGGGAGCAGCATCGGATCTCCAAGTTCTTTCCCATCACACACCGCCAGATCTTTTAACTGGAGATTAGTGTTCCCTCTAAGCTGAGTTAGTGTGAGCTAGCTCACAGTTTTGTAGCCTCCGGCTCACACATTCTTGTCTCAGCTCAGGAAGGAGGGCTCCAGAGCAAACTAATTGATGCAGCAGCCAAATTGCTCACTCACAACTTAAATGCCAGTAGCGCACAAACTAGAGTTTTTGCTCACAAGACTCCACAACTTAGAGGGAGCACCTGCTACCAGGGCTGGGGTGTGTGTGTGTGTGCCAGAACTCTCAAGAGGGAAAACGCATGAACTTCTAAACATTTTAAAAAGGGGGTTTTCATGGCACTGTAAACTGTGGGATTATAACGGAGAAGATAGCAGATCAAGTTTCATCGTCTGAGACGATTCATTATATCACTCCAAATTTGTGGGACAATGGTTTCCGGTGTCAGAATACTCGAAGTGCAATGACACATTAAAGGAAGTGGTGCAGTCGAAGCAATATTATAGTATATTAACACATTTTTGAACTGTCAATATTATCAGAGTAATTATTTCTGCAATGCTATTCTTTCCTTCGTTCAGTTCTTGGTCATCGTAAATCCACAGGTTTACCTATAGAATGTACAATATATGTTTGTTGTATGCTTGCTAAGGTAGAAGTTAAAAAGTTAAGGTGAAACAATGAATTTTGTCGAAGAGGTTCCGGAACTCTGTTCCAGCGCGTTCCCCCAGGGAAAAAAAGCCCTGCCTGCTACCTAATCCTTTCAACTGGAAATGCCAGGAATTGAACCTGGGACCTTCTGCATGCCAAGCAGATGCTCTGCCTCTGATCCCTTTAACTGGAGATACAGGGGATAGAACCTGGGATCTTCTGCATGCCAAGCAGATGCTCTGGTCTCTGTAACTGGAAATGCAGGGGATTGAGCCTGGGACCTTGTGCATGCCAAGCAGATGCTCTAATCCCTTTAACTGGGACCTTCTGTGTGCCAAGCAAATGCTCTATCTCTAATCCCTTTAACTGGAGATGCCAGGGATTGAACCTCTGACCCTCTGAAAGCCAAGCAAATGCTCTGATCCTCTTAACTGGAGATGCCAGGGATTGAACCTGGGACCTTCTGCATGCCAAGCAGATGCTCTGTCTCCAATTCCTTTAGCTGGAGATGCCAGGGATTGAACCTGGGACCTTCTGCATGCCAAGCAGATGCTCTGTCTCTAATTCCGTTAGATGCCAGGGATGGAACCTGGGACCTTCAGCCTGCCAGACAGATGCTCTGCCGCTGAGCCACCACCACTGTTCCCTCTAAGCTGAGTTAGTGTGAGCTAGCTCACAGTTTTTTAGCCTCCAGCTCACACATTTTTGTCTTAGCTCAGGAAAGATGGCTCCAGAGCAAACCAATTTAATACAGTAGCCAAATCGCTCGCTCACAACTTTAATGCCAGTCGCTCACAAAGTAAAATTTTTGCTCACATGACTCCGCAGCTTAGAGGGAACATTGGCCACCACCATACCGATGCTTATTGTGACAGGAAGCTACAGATTATAAATGCTGCAGCTCAAACTGTACTTCAAAGGATGACGGCAAGCAGCTGCCCAAACATTGGCAACTCAGCGGGGGACAGAAGAGGAGGAGAAGAAGAAGAGATTGGATTTATACCCCGCCCCTTCACTACCCGAAGGTGTCTCAGAGCTGCTTACAACCTCCTCTCCCTTCCCCTCCCCACAACAGACACCCTGTGAGGTGGGTGGGGCCGAGAGAGCTCTTGACAGAAACTGCTCTTTTTCAAGGACAGCTCTTATCAGATATATCTTAAATATATTTGAAATTCGACTAGTACCTTGTGGGCCTGCCCAGAAGAAGAAGAAGAAGAGATTGGATTTATACCCCGCCCTTCACTACCCAACGGAGTCTCAGAGCGGCTTACAAACTCCTTTCCCTTCCCCTCCCCACAACAGACACCCTGTGAGGTAGGTGGGGCTGAGAGAACTCTTGACAGAAACTGCTCTTTTTCAAGAACAGCTCTTATCAGAACTACGGCTTGCCCAAGATCATCCAGCCAGGTGCAAGTGGAGGAGTGGGGAATCAAACCCAGTTCTCCCAGATTAGAGTCCAGGCGCTTAACCACTACACCAAACAAAGAGAGAGTGGTACCACCTCCTCGGGCAAGAGCTGGCTTCTTTAAAAATCAACCAGCCCAGACACTGACTTACCTGGAGCCAGAAGGGCAAAGAGGAAGCAAAGGGTGAGGCGACGCATGATGCCGAGTGAGACCTCAGCTGCTCTCTGGAGCCGGAGGCAGGATCCTCCTCTCTCGGTGGAGTTATACACCTGGGAGGGATGGGGGGAGGGTTACAAAAGGGCTCAGCCAGTGGCATGCTTTCCTGACGCCCCAGGCAAATGCAGCCCTGGCCCTCCAAGTGGTTCAACCACTTCTCCTATTCAATCCCTGAAGCCCTGTCTTTTCCGGCACACACCCAACACACCCAGCACCGTCCGTAAGCTGTGCCACAGCCTCCAGCCCCACCGCCCCCTCTGCCTTTGTCCAAGCTTGTCACTTCAGAATAGTCATATAACGCCCCCCCCAAGCCACGTAATTAAACGTTCACAAGGAAACATCTGAACGCCTGTCAAGCGGAACCTAAGGTGTGTCTTTTTTTTTTAATTAAGTGGCTTATTAGAAAGCTTGTGGGACGTGAATAATAAGAGACGTCTGTATTTTCTAGGGAAAAGATCCCTGCTGAGAATACTCCACCTACTAGAATCGTAGAATCGGAAAGCTGGAAGGGGCCATACAGGCCATCTTTTGTTGTTCAGTCGCACAGTCGAGTCCGACTCTTCGTGACCCCATGGACCAGATCCCGCCAGGCCTTCCTGTCTTCTGCCGTCCTCTGAAGTTTGCTCAATTTCATGTTCATTGCATCTATGACACTGTCTAACCATCTCATCCTTTGCCGTCCCCGTCTTCTTTGACCTTCAATCTTTCCCAGCATCAGGGTCTTCTCCAGGGAGTGCTCCCTTCTCAGTTGGTGGCCAAAGTATTTGAGCTTCATTTTCATTATCTGGCCTTCCAGGGAACAGTCAGGGTTGATTTCTTTTAGGATTGACTGATTTGATCTCCTTGCAGTCCAAGGGACTCTCAAGAGTCTTCTCCAGCACAAGGAAACATCTGAACAAGGGGCGGCTAAACTTGCTTAAACGTTAAGCCACATAGAATAAATGTCAGATGTTTGAGAGACGCAAGACAGGAACCAATATTACACGCATGTTTTTTTTTATTGGAAGATATGCAACTTTGCTTTTTATTGACATTAAATTAGACGGTGTGGAAGAGCTACATGCGGCTCCTGAGCTGTAGTTTGGTCACCCCTGATTGTCTGCTCAATGCAGGATCAGCCTAAAGCATCCCTGGCGAATGTTTGTCCAGCCGCTGCTTAAGGACTGCCAATGAGGAGGAGCTCACCATCTCCGGAGCAGTGTTCCCTCTAAGCTGAGTTAGCGTGAGCTAGCTCACAGCTTTTTAGCCTCTGGCTCACACTCTATCCAGGTGAGGTGGGAGCAGCATCAGATCTCCAAGTTCTTTCCCATCACACACTGCCAGATCTTTTAACTGGAGATTAGTGTTCCCTCTAAGCTGAGTTAGTGTGAGCTAGCTCACAGTTTTGTAGCCTCCGGCTCACACATTCTTGTCTCAGCTCAGGAAAGATGGCTCCCGAGCAAACGGATTTATGCAGCAGCAGCCAAATCGCTCGCTCACAACTTTAATGCCAGTAGCTCACAAAGTAGAATTTTCTGCTCACAAGACTCCACCGCTTAGAGGGAACATTGCTCCCGAGGCAGCCGATTCCACTGTTGCACAACTCGGACTGTAACAAAGTTTTTCCTAATATCCATCCGGTTACCTTCCCGCCCTTAATTTAAACCCATCGTTGCGAGTCGTCTCCTCTGCTGCCCACAGGAACAGCTCCCTGCCCTCCTCTAAGAAGTGACAGCCCTTCAGATACTTTAAGAGAGCCATCCTGTCCCCCCTCAACCTCCTCTTCTCCAGACTGAACATTCCCAAGTCCCTCAGCCTCTCCTCACGGGGCTTGTCTCAATGTGGCTATGGAAGGCGCCCACCGAGTATTTTAGAAAGTGGGCGGAGCCAGGCGGGGCTTTCACCAAGCAGGACTTCTTCCAGACGGCCACTGGAGATCTGATTGGCTGTGCAGATTTTTTAAAAAGTTGTTTGGGCAGCAGCTACCCCCCAAAGCACGAGGAGCTCTTCACTGCACGACCGAAGGTCAGCTACGTATTTGCAAGAAAACAGTTTTGAACAATGTGTTTATTTTAAAAGGCATCTTGTTAAACGGAGCTTCTGCCTGAAATGGGGAAGAGTTGCTTTTAGATTTATGCGAAACCTCACCCCCTGACATTCTGTGGTTGGCTCTGCCTTTGGGGCCCACCAGCCTGTGTCAGAATCCCAGAAGAGGTCCTATAGGGAGTGAAAAGTACTGAGACTTAGGTACTAGTGAATTAAGCGCTCATACTTTATTAGGTGAAGATCAAGACAAAAGTTACCGGCTCGCAGGCCGGCTTGTATGTGCACTCAAACCCACACCCAAAAGACACCCCCCACACCAGTGATAGGTTATTTACAGTGGCCGAGAGTTCCATAGGCTCTCGGCCAGGAGCCTAGCCCTCGGGTTGGTGCGGGCTAGGATCCGCTTGGCCCATTGTCTCTAGGAGCGAAGCTCAGATGTAGACCGAGCCTCGCACGCAGTCGGAGATGAGTACATTACAGGGGGGAGGAAGAAGAAGAAGAGGAGGAGGAGAAGGAGAAGAAGATAAGGAGGAGAGGAGGAGGAGGAGGAGAAGGAGAAGAGGAGGAGGAGAGGAGGAGGAGGAGCTTGGATTTATACCCCCCCTTCACTACCCAAAGGACTCTCAGAGCGGCTTACAAACTCCTTTCCCTTCCCCTCCCCAGAA
>NW_015164217.1:7647-17036 GCF_001447785.1 Gekko japonicus
GAGGAGGAGGAGAAGAAGAGGAGGAGGGGAGGAGGAGGAGAAGAGGAGGAGGAGGAGGAGGAGATTGGATTTATACCCCATGCTTTACTACCCGAAGGAGTCTCAGAGTGGCTTACAATCTCCTTTCCCTTCCCTTCCCCACAAAAGACACCCTGTGAGGTAGATGGGGCTGGGAGAGCTCTTTCGAGAACGGCTCCTGAGAGAACAGCTCTGAGAGAACTTGTGACTGACCCAAGGTCACATCAGCAGCTGCATGTGGAGGAGTGGGGACTCAAACCCAGTTCTCCCAGATTGGAGCCCACGCTCATAACCACTACATCAAAGAGGATGGGGACCCAAGTGTAAAAATTCTCATATGTGGAGAGAAAGCACAGCAGATGGGAAACAGAATACAAGGCAAAAATCACACACAAGTTGTAAAGTTAGGGTTACCAGCCCTGTGTTGGGATTGGGAAATACCTGGAGATTCGGGGAGTGGCGCTTGTGGAGGACAGGGTTGTCAGCTCTAGGTTGGGATGTACCTGGAGATTGGGGGTGGACCTAAGGAGGGTGGAGTTTGAGAAGGCGTATAACGTCATAGAGTCAGTGGCATATAATGTCATAGAGTCCACCTTCCAAAGGGGCCATTCTCTCCAGGGGAACTCATCTGAGTCACCTGGAGATCCGTTTTAACACAGCGGAAGATCTCCAGTCACCCTCTGGAAGCAGGCAACCCTAGTGGAGGAGGAGTGTGGGCGGGGAGGGACTTCACCAGGGTATAATACCACAGAGTCGACTCTCCAAGGCAGCCATTTTCTTCAGGGAAACTAATCTCTGCAGTCTGGAGATCAGTTGAAATTCTGAAAGATCTCCAGGTTCCACCTGGAAGCCGGCAACCCCATATAAAGCGCAAGAACTCTGTTGTAACTCAACCTTTCTGGATTGACTTCATGAAGATCTTTGTGCGTTATCATGCGTAAGCACCAACAGATGGAGGAGAGTAATTGAAAAGTGCGTCGCGTACCACGTAACGGAATTCAGTCCAAAGAGACAACCCTATTTACATTTTATATTCCAATAGTGCCGAGTCCGATTTACATATCAATATATACCGCAGCTGTCGGCTAACATCTTTTTACATGGTTCACAGCATAAACGACAACAACAACAAAAAATCAATTTTAAAAGAAATTCGATATACAAATAATAACATTCTAAGGTTTTAGAAAGCCAGTATTCTCTCCACAGTGGGACTTCATTCTGAGTAAGCATGGGACCAGGTTGCGCATCAATGGGAAAGACATCTCGAATGAGTCAAAGAAAACATGGAAGTACAGTTATAAGCATCACATTTGTAGTAAAGGATTGTGCTACAGAGGCCAACAAGGGCCAAATTGAGCAACAAGCACATTATAGACGGCTATGGTGGCTGTCAGTCTGTTTTCAAGTTCAATTCAAGGTGCTGGTTATGACCTTCACAGCTTGGGACCCTAATATTTGAAGGGCCATCTCTTTCCATTTGTCCACGTGCACCAACTACAACCATCAGGCAGCCATCTGTTGGCTAAACCTTTTCTCCTTATCCTAGAAGTGAGAGCTATTCATTCAGGGCCAGCTCTCTCACTAGGCCAGCTAGTGTCTGGCCTAGGGCGCAGCTCCTTCCAGGGCGCCAACTGCCCTGCTGCTGCCCTCCCCAAAGGCCCCCACCGTCCCTGCCGAGCACGCATCGGTTTCCCCTGCCCCTTCCTCCGGCTCCGCTCAGCTAGGGCTGAAATCCCTTGGCTCCCCAGGAAGCCAACTCAGGTGGCCGCTGGCTGGGGGCTCCCCAGAGGGGAGGGAGGGAGGGGTGAGGAGTGCGACGCCCCTGGCAAAGCAGCCATTTTCTCCAGTAGAACTGATCTCTGTTGTCTAGAGATCAGTTGTAATCAATGTTCCCTCTAAGCTGAGTTAGTGTGAGCTAGAACACAGTTTTTTAGCCTCCGGCTCACGCATTTTTGCCTTAGCTCAGGAAGGAGGGCTCCAGAGCAAACTAATTTATGCAATAGCCGAATCGCTCGCTCACAACTTTAATGCCGGTTGCTCACAAAGTAGAATTTTGCTCGCAAGACTCCACAGCTTAGAGGGAGCATTGGTTGTAATCCCATGAGGTCTCTGGCCCTCACCTGGAGGTTGACAACCTTAACTAGGGAAGAGGAGGATTCTGTTACTTCCAGCAGAGCCACAGTTTTAGTATTTCTGTCCCCACAGTTTTAGTTTAAATCTAAGGCATAATGCAGCTGGATGACCCAACGGGAATACTGGCAGCCATTGGTTGGGTGCTGAATCCACTCCTCTCACCCGCCCGCTGCCAGCTTGAACACTTTTCCCTGTCAGAATAAACTGCAAAAACGGTTGTCTCTCCTGACAAAGACGCTTCTTCTGCTTGGCTGCTCCGTGGCTGGCTGGTGACTGAGCTGGGCCACCGGCCATCAAACCATTCACTTCTCTTCCTGCTGTGGGGCTAATTTTTCCCTCAGTGGCTGTTGCTAGGCAACCAAGTTTGGTTCTGTCAGTAAAAAGGAAAAGTCAGGAGGCCCTTTCCAGGCCTACTTTTGGCCTTTGTGGGGAACTCATTGGGGCCAGTCCTCACTAGGGTTGCCAGCTCCAGGTTGGGAAATTCCTGGATATTTTGTGGTGGACTCTATGGAAGCCAGAGTTTGGGGAGGGGAGACACATCAGCTGAATAGAATGCCATAGAGCCCATCCTCCAATGAAGTTGTTTTCTCCTGGGGAACCATTGTTGCCAATCTCCAGGTGAGAGCTGGAGATCACTCAGAATTACAACTGCTCTCCAGATGACAGAGATCAGTTCCCCTGGAGAAAACGGTGGGCTCTGTGTCATGATACCCTGATGAGGTTGCTACAGCAAAATGACGCAGAGTTCCCAAAGCAGAGGCACCCACCCAGAGCTTCTTTCTAGATCTTGTTGTATTAATTTCCACATCAGGCCTTATTCCTAGTATATGTATGAGGCAAACTCCACAAAGTGCAACTTTCCTAGTCGTAAATGAACTCGATTAAGATAGAAAACTCCAATCAGGGTTTCCAACTTTCTGACCAGCCTCTGCAATTGTGCCTTTCATCTAGGGGTGCCAGCCTCCAGGTGGGTCCTGGGGATGCCCTGGAATTACAGCTCATCCCCAGAATACAGAGATCAGTTCCCCAGGAAAAAATGGATGCTTTGGTGGGTGAACTCTATGGCATTGTACCCCACTGAGGTCCTTGTCCTTCCCAGGTCCTACTCCCAAATTTCCAGGATATTCTCAACCTGGATCTGGCAACTGTAGCCCCCTCTCCCCATTCCCCACCGGTGGCCAGGAGGAACCTGGCAAGCCTAAAAGACAAGTAGTGTTGCATTTGAATCCAAAGTAAAGAACAGTTTCTCAAAGTAAGGAATAGCTGCAATATATATGTGCTAAGGAGCTGCGGTGGCTCAAGTGGTTAAGACGCTGAACTACAGGCTGTGGAAGGTTGGTAGTTCAGCAGTTCGAGACCCGAGTGTGCCGCATGACAGAGTGAGCGCCTGTCTCTAGTTCCAGCTCCTGCCAACCTAGCAGTTCGAAAGTAAGAAAATGCAAGTAGATAAATAGGTGCCACTTCAGTGGGAAGGTAACAGCGTTCCGTGCGCCTTGGTGTTTAGTCATGCCGGCCACATGACCACGGAAACGTCTTCGGACAGCGCTGGCTCTTCGGCTTTGAAACGGAGATGCACCACAACCCTAGAGTCAGATTCGACTGGCTTTTGAGCAAGGGAACCTTTACCTTTTTATATGTGCTATAGCATATACTGACTCACATGGCTCACCTTCTTGGCACTGCTAACAGGTAAAAGCCTCCTCCCCTGTTAATTAAAAGCATAAGAGCCTTGATCCATAGTAATGGCAAGCCCCTAACTGGCACAGAACCAGACCAGTTGTCACAGTCACCTCCTTTGGGTGGGGTGGGATTCTCTGCTCCTCTCAAACAGGGAGTTGCCTCTCCCCTTGCCAAATTCTCCTACCTGCAGAGTCAAGCTGCTTTCTCAGTGAACCAAACTTTGGAGGGCAGGTCATGTGGACCTCCGGCGCATTGTAACCGCATTTCCCACACTGGCACCCAAGTTTCTTCTGAGGAGTTCAGAACTGGGCCAACCCGAGCTCCAGTTGCTGCCAGAGGCAAAAGATTCATTTAGTCAGATGTCCATGAAGACCTCTGTTCCCTCTTCAGCAGCTGGGAGGACTTCTTTTTTTGTCACTGCAGCCCGAGGAGCTGAAGTGAACAAGGTATTGCAGTTGAAAAATGTGGGGAGAGACCTTTCCCTAGACTTTGCTATCCCCAGGCTCTGAGGCAGTGAGATGCTACTCTATTGAGGGCTTTCCAGGAAGCAGCCCAGGGCCTCCTGAATCCTAACAGTCTTCTAGACCGCTGCCTGTACTGTTTAATCATGGATTGGACTTGCTCACACAGGTCCATTCTGCATCTGGCACTTGCTCCACATTTTATCAGCACTTGACCTGGTTCCCCCTTGCCTCGGAATATCTGTTCTCATTCAATCTGGTATGCAGATTTTCCTGTGCCAGCACTTGCCTCAGTGGTCATTAGCCACCTGAGCCAAGTAATTCATGGAGAGGTGATAAATACAGAGGGGGAAATAGGGGTGGGGGAACTGATGGAGATCAAGGAAGCCGTGTCAAGTTGTCTGCTTATTGTTCCCTTCGAATTGGAAGTGGAGGAAGGAAAAGGTGCAGCTCAAAACCACAGTCAGATACCCCGGGGCAACGCCATACTGACTGCGAAGTCACCCCTGAATGGCCTTAAATCTATGCAGAAGGCAGGGGTCATTTCATAGAAAAAGAGGTGCAGGAGCTCATTAGCAAAACTCATTTGCATGTGCCACACCCCCTGACCTCACCGGAAGTGTGTCAGAAGGCAACACCCACCGCTCAGGCTCCACTGGACTGTTTTGGATTGCTAGCTTTTTTGGGGGGGGACGTGCAGATCTGTCCCTCACAGAGGAGGGAGAGCTTGTACCTGAATAAAACTTGGTCTTAAAGGTGCCACTGGACTGTTTTGGACCGGGGGGCCTGGGGGGGATCTCTGCAACTTACCTGGCTGCTTCTTGCTCTGACTGAGGGCTGCTGTGAGCAGGGGGTGGGGCTTGTTGCATGTGCCCGCCCCCTGGGCTCTTTACTGCCGGAGCTCCGCTCTTGTGCGCTCCTGCAGGAAATGAGCCCTGGCAGAAGGTACCATAAAACCCAATGAACAAAGGAAGTGAAAGCAGCATGCAGTGTAGAGGGAGATTAACCTCCCGACGTGTCTGTGAAAAAACTACAGGTGCAGAATTAGCCACAGTCGGGACAGAATTCATGAGGTAACTTGTTGACGTTTGCAAGTTCATCCTTCAGTCATGAAATAGTTAACTTATGTACACATGCTAATATTAGCTATTTAGGGTTAAGGGCCAATTAGCTCTCAGACACATAGCTCCCCAGAGATGTGACAATATTCTTAATGAAGTGAATTGTAGAATGTCTATTGGCTAACCAGTTTTATTGGGGGGCTATTTTGCTTTTAGTGTAAACAGGAAAGGGGGGGCTTAGGATGCTTTATTGTCCTTTTTTTCCTCCCACATATGAGTTTTAGCATCCAAGCAGTCAACATGGACCTTAGAACCAGTTAGAGAGGGTGTGTGTTGTCTTACTTCCAAATGTAACCCTTTTACTCCTTTATATAGTAGACTCCTCGTCTTAAGCATCCACGTCACCAGGAAGTGACGCAAACATGCCGGGCACGCCATAGAGTTTTCCCTCAGATGACCGTGGCCCCACCCCCGGCGTGCCCGGCTTGGTCGCATCACTTCCTGGTGACGTGCACGTCGGGGTGGGGTTCCCCCTGGGGCGGTGGCTGGGAACGGGCCTCTGGGGCGGGGGGGTCCCCACCCCCCAGGGCGACTTGGCAAGCCTATTTGATCATCGGGTTTTATGGTACCTTCTGCATAGATTTGTGGCTGTTTTATGGCTGTTCAGGGTGACTTTGCAGTAAGTATGGTGTTGCCCAGAGGTATTTGACTGTGGCTTCGAGCTGCACTTTTTCCTCCCAGTTGAGAAAATGTGGAGCGAATTCTAGATGCAGAGTCCCCCCACACACCCTTCTCCCCTGGGTGCTTTTAGACACATTTGCTGCCACGATACACATCTGGAGATCCGATGTCTTCTAAGCGCACAGTCCAGAGGTTCTGGCATCAATGCACAACTGAGGTCTGAGATGCTGTCTTTTCATATGACGAGGAAATGCCAGCATTTTGCTTCTGATTGCTGCTCGCTTCCAAATGAAACCACCCATCCCTTGGTGCAGTGGCACAGAAGATACTGAGAATCTGGTTGGACAGGTCTGACCGGAAAGATTACTGCATGCCAGGCTGGAGAGATTGAGGTCAACCCTGTACGCAAAGCAGAAGAAACTGATTCGCTGGGCTGTCTGTGCTGCACCGTGCCTTAGGGACGGCTCTGGCAAAGGGTAGATCCTGCTCTAAGTTCATGAAAACTTACAGGCCTCGGCAAGGGATTGGCAGGACGTTTAGGGCATTTATACACATGCTGAAGCATGCATTTTCTTTTTTCTTTTTTCCCCCCCAGCCAGTTTGGTGGAGTGGTTAAGTGCACGGACTCTAATCTGGGAGAACCGGGTTTGATTCCCCACTCCTCCACATGCAGCTGCTGGTGTGACCCTGGGTCAGTCATAAGTTCTTTCAGAGCTGTTCTCTCAAGGGCAGTCCTCGAGAGAGCTCTCTCAGCCCCACCCACCTCACAGGGTGTCTGTTGTGGGGAGGGGAAGGGAAAGGAGATTGTGAGCCGCTCTGAGACTCCTTCGGGTAGTGAAGGGTGGGGTATAAACAATCTCCTCGTCGTCCTCCTCTTCTTCTAGTTCCCCCCTTTTTATTTTTTTTCATTTTTACATTAAGAATTTATTTATTTATTTCAATTTCTATCCCGCCCTTCCCACGAGAAGGCTCAGGGCGGGTTACAACATTAGTATAAAACAATAAAATCTAGATGAAAACTATAGACGTAACCCTTGAACAATGGCGATCAAACCACGTCACAACTACTACAATGGTGCCCTGGTGTTAGACAATTAAAGGCAGAAAGGGCCAGATCCCATAAGGGACTCCAGATTACAAGTACCTTGCCTTGGGTAAACCAAGGCGGTTGACATTCTGTGTCCTCGAAAACTGAAGACCATGGCACAGGTGATAACAGAGAGGTAACAGGATGGTAACAGGAGGGGCCAGATGATATTTGATGTCTGCTGCCTCACCCAAAAGTCTGGTGGAAGAGCTCCGTCTTACAGGCCCTGCGGAACTGTAAAAGGCAGGGGTCATTTCATAGAAAAAGAGGTGCAGGAGCATTAGCATAACTCATTAGCATGCCTTATTTGCGTATGCCACACCCCCTGACATCACCGGAAGTGTGTCATAAGGCAACACCCACCGCTCAGACTCCACTGGACTGTTTTGGATTGCTAGCTATGGGGGCGGGGGACATGCAGATCTGCCCTCACAGAGGAGGGAGAGCTTGTACCTGAATAAAACTTGGTCTTAAAGGTGCCACTGTACTGTTTTGGATTGCTATCTATGGGGGGGGGAACGCATAGATCTGTGCAAGAAGGAAGGGAAAAGGGAGGGAAAGAAAGAGGGAGAGAAGGAAGGAAGGAAGAGGGAGAGAAGGAAAGAAGGGGAAGAGAGAAGGAAAAAAGGACAGAAAGAAAGAGAGGAGGAAAGAAGGAGGCAAAGAGGGAACTCTATTGGTAGACCTGGCCTCCAGAGAATAGGTCTGCCCACCCCAGTCCACCCAATGGACGGGGAAATGCTTTCTCAGTTCACTGATGGGCTGAGACTAAAATCCCTGAGCTGCTAGCTAAAATTTTGTGCACCAGCGCCCCTTAGCACAGCTTAGAGGGAACTTCAGTGTGAATACAAGATCAGAGATCCTCTGTTGGTTTTTGAGTGCACGTCTAATGCTTTAGTCTTTGTTCTCAAAGTCTTAGTTATTTTTGTGTTGATAGTGTTCCTTATACCCCATGGAATCATGAAAGACATTGCCTGAAACTGGGGTTGACACCTCTGGGTTGGGGAATTCATGGAGATTCCGGGAGGGGAGCATGTGAAGGGCAGGGGTTAGGGATGGGGATGGACCTCAGTTGGGTATAAGGCTTTGGAGTCTGCCCTACAAGGCGGCCGTTTTTTCCCACAGAGACTGCTCTCTGTAGTCCGGAGATCAGTTGTAATTATGGGAGAGCTCCGTACTCTGCCTGGAGATTGATCAACCAGTACACACATTTGTAACATACTTACTAAGAACTTATTTTATGTAAATGTCTATGCAATTCACTTTTATTACTTAAACCCTATAAACAGGGGCCATTTCCTGCAGGAGCGGAGCTCTGGCAGTAAAGAGCCCAGGGGTCGGGCACATGCAACAAGCCCCGTCCCCGTCTCCCAGCAGCCCTCAGTCAGAGCAAGAAGCAGCCAGGTAAGTTGCAGAGATCCCCCCCAGGCCCCCAGTCCAAAACAGTCCAGTGGCACCTTTAAGACCAAGTTTTATTCAGGTACAAGCTCTCCCTCCTCTGTGAGGACAGATCTGTGCGTTCCCCCCCCCCCAATAGCTAGCAATCCAAAACAGTCCAGTGGAGACTGAGCAGTGGGTGTTGCCTTCTGACACACTTCCGGTGATGTCAGGGGGTGTGGCACATGCAAATAAGTTATGCTAATGAGTTATGCTAATGAGCTCCTGCACCTCTTTTTCTACGAAATGACCCCTGCCTATAAAGATTTTTTAACATTAATGGATACTAAAGAATTTTACAGTGCATATAATTCCTCTATGATGAATATAGTGCTTAGGCCAAATAACTGTCCGTGTAGTCACTCCGAACTTCCCATTGTCAACTTCTTCATCCATTCAGAGTTCTACATGGCAATCCCTCCTCTTTATGTTGTAAGCATCAGTCAAGGGCACATTCTTTGCTCTTGCGTGCATTGCTTTAATGCATTCTGCAAAACGAGCTCTGTAAACCAGACTAACTACAGCAGTTCTCCCATGTCAGGAGGACGCTGTCAACCCCCTCCTGACTACGCAGGAAAACACCCTCTTAGCCATAGAGAAAGGCAGGGAACAAGTTCTAGACCTTTTCCCAGGGGTCCCGGGGTCATGGCCCACTACCCCCAAAGAGGAGACAGCCCTAAGAAAGGAGGGGGCGCAGTCGCGGAAATACCTGGGTGGGATGACAGGGTATCGACTGTTGGAAATATGGTTGGCAGGGGGAACATGGGGACCAAAGTCCCGTGGAATCCCGTTTGGTGGCTAGGTTACTTTAAGAAGTGGGTGGTGGCC
>NW_015164217.1:17216-32232 GCF_001447785.1 Gekko japonicus
TCCAAAACAGTCCAGTGGCACCTTTAAGACCAAGTTTTATTCAGGTACAAGCTCTCCCTCCTCTGCGAGGATAGATCTGCACGTCCCCCCCACACACACACACACAATAGCTGGTAAGCCAAAAGAGTCCAGTGGAGCCTGAGCGGTGGGTGTTGCCTTCTGACACACTTCCGGTGATGTCAGGGGGCGTGGCACATGCAAATAAGTTATGCTAATGAGTTGTGCTAATGAGCTCCTGCACCTCTTTTTCTACGAAATGACCCCTGCTAACTACAGCAGTTCTCCCAATACCTCCAACAATGTATTGTATGCTAACGCATTCTGCAGCATCAACACAAGGTGATAAATGTATTGGCTCAAGTCAACTCCACCTTCTGGAGAACTATTCTCTGCATCATCGCGAAAGCTCAAGAAGTCCTTCGGAGACATAGAAAGATTTGGGCATTGTTCATCAGGTTCCCTGGCAGGATTTCTAATAGATATTTCGTATACTGCAGTAGAAGTTATTTCTGGAGTTCTCCCAAGCTGTGGCCACGAAGTAGAGCTTCACGGCCGGCATAATTCTTTCCGCGGTCTTCTGCATACTGTTCCCTGCTCCCCCCCCCCCCCAGGTCCATTTCTGTAGTGTAAATAACTTGATAAGGGTTTTGCTGTTCAGCCTGAGAAAGGTCATAATAATATAGTGACAATTGAGTCCAAACAAAATAAGGCGTTTTGATTACAATGATGGTTTATTTTTCTTAATATCTGGATTACAAATTGGGATATTTAAGTCACATTGGAAGAAAGAAGAAGGAGGAAAGTACTTTTTCAATGAAATTTCCGTGGGACAGAAGCTTTAAGCTGGTATTGTTTGGTCTATGTATGTTATAACCGCAAAATATAAACTGTTCTTTCTGTAATGTAAATAACTCGATAAGGGTTTTGCTGTTCAGCCTGAGAAAGGTCATAATAACGTAGTGATAATTGAGTCCAAACAAAATAAGGGGTTTGTCATTGGAAGGGAGGGGCAAGTGATTTTTTTGTTGTTAATAGAATATTTAAACATGGCTAGTGGGACGAGAAAAGGTCCTGGAGGGCCATCTCCAGGACAAGTGAGATCGATGGCCACCAACGTAGCCCAGATTTCCATAAAGAATTTACAGAGTTTGATCCAGGAGGTGGTGGCAGCGGCTATTGATCCCATTAAAGTAAAATTAGATTCACTTGCTCAGCAAATGACTATGCAGACTGAAGAGATCAAGAAACAGATTGCAGATAACAAGCAAGAAGTCTCTGACTTGGTGAAGACAACAAGTAAGCTGGAAACTAAGTCAGAAGAATCAGATCTACAAATGCAGGCAATGAGGTCTAAACAGAACGCTATGGAAGATACGCTCATAAATGGGAAATTGCTAACGCTGCTTACATACTAAGATAAGTGTGTGTTTTTTAAGTTTCTTTAATGCGGTGGTAGGATGATGTGGGATCCACTGTATCTTTCTGTGAATCCTGAGATGTTTTTGGCATCGTAACTGTGGATGAGGGTGAAAGTCTCCATAGTCTTTTGGCTTTTCTACTTTCTCACTTTCCTTGCTTGTGTGTTCCTCTTGATTTTTTTTTGGGGGGGGGGTTTCCCTGTTCCACACGTGTTTTGCTCCCTGTAGCAGTCGATTACATATTGCATCGCTTCATGTCCGGCATAAAAGCCTGCAATTTAAATCTGCAGGGAGATATTCCGGACATAAAGAGATGTAATATTGAATCAACCACTAGAGGGAGCAAAACACATGTGCAACAGACCCCTCCCCCCACCCCGAAGCAACAGGAACACACAAGCAAGGAAAATGGGAATGTGGGAAAGCCCTTTGTCTCCTAGCCCCTGCCTTCACTCACCACAAGAGAGCATCAAAGTCCTATTGGAGAAGGAGAAACCGGATCAACCAGGGCAACTCCAGGGAACTTTTTGAGTGGGGTGGGCTTCCACTGTGATGTGCTCGCAACTTCAGCATGTTCCTGTTCAAAGGCCTCCACTCCACAGGCAAATCAAAGCCACCAAAGGTTGGTGCCACTTCCACACAAGATTCTCCCTGTTGACACAGTGGGGGAAGGGAATCGAGTGCACTCTGCTTTGTTTGGCTTTAAAACTCATGCTGTGCTGTCCTCTAGCATAAATAGGGTTGGATCCAGGCAAACAGAAGGGGAGGTGCCATTTTCACCCATTCCGGCTGCGGATCCCCGATTTGCCCCTCGTGCCATTCTTGAGGGCCCCCTCTCTCCCAGGAACAGCCTTTCAGGGAGATCAGTGGGCTGCAATGGAGTTGGGGAGGTTCTGTTCTCCTGGCAGAAGTGCCTTCCATTAGCGGGAAAACTTTGTCTGGATCCAACCTGTTAGACACAACCTGTGTCTCTAGCTGTGTTTTCCCCAACTCATGCTGTGCTGTCCTTCAGCATAAATAGGGTTGGATCCAGGCTACTTTTTCTGCAAACAGAGGGGGAGGTGCCATTTTCACCCATTTCGGCTGCGGATCCCCGATTTGCCCCTCGTGCCATTCTTGTGGGCCCCCTCTCTCCCAGGAACAGCCTTTCAGGGAGATCAGTGGGCTGCAATGGAGTTGGGGAGGTTCTGTTCTCCTGGTAGAAGTGTCCATTAGCGGGAAAACTTTGTCTGGATCCAACCTGTTAGACACAACCTGTGTCTCTAGCTGTGTTTTCCCAACCCAATTTGAGAAATGCACACAGCAGTTCTGTAGAGAGGAAGCACTAAAATATTTATTAATTAATAAAGGAAGTGTACAGCTATCAAGGTCTGGAACCCTTGAATACCCAACAGACTCTTCCCCGTTACAATGGGTGACATAGAATTTTATACTCAATATGACATATTCGAGCACAACATTGTTATTGGTTCCATCCAACATCAGCACTCTGACCTCACAGGTCTCTGATTGGCGGAAAGCCTTTGGGGCGGGGCTTTCCCAAGTACAGTTCATTCTACCTTTTACCCTTTAATAGACAATGGGCGCTTCTCTCCCCCAGACTGTGAAGTTCTAAAAGTATCTATTTGACTTTGTTCACCATTTAGCTACGCTAGCTGATATCAGAAACATGTTCTGGTTATAGCTAAAATGCACGGCCATGAGGCCTGTCTATGGGTTAAAGGTAAAGGTAAAGGTTCCCTTGCTCGAAAGCCAGTCGAATCCGACTCTAGGGTTGCGGTGCTCATCTCCGTTTCAAAGCCGAAGAGCCAGCGCTGTCCGAAGACGTTTCCGTGGTCATGTGGCCGGCATGACTAAACACCAAGGTGCACGGAACGCTGTTACCTGCCCACCGAAGTGGTACCTATTTATCTACTTGCAATTTCTTGCTTTCGAACTGCTAGGTTGGCAGGAGCTGGAACTAGGGGAATCTATGGGTTAGGCTTCAAAAAATAGTGGTATGTTGGCAGCTTTTTATTCTTCCCAGCATGCATTTTTAAGCAGTAGCCATTAATGAACCACAGTTAATATCTGAATAGATGGTTCATGGTTGATTTCTGTCTGTATGATTAGAATCATAAATGGCACTCAGCATATCATGGAAATGCTAGGGGTACCTACTAAGTTAATCTGTTGGAGCCAGAGTACAAAAGTGTTTCATAAACAAACCCATAGTGCGGAATACTGGTGTGCAGGATGCCAGACTCGCTTCCGCGCAAGGTCCCACAGGAGGCAAGATCCAAGTGCTGGCCAGGGCCCTGAGAAGGTCAGCGGCACCATGAGAGAATTCTTGCTTTGCCTCCCTTTCTCTTTCCAGGCATGGCTACGTTGTCTGCCTCTTGCAGCCCCTGTGTCCATTCAGTGAACCACTCAACAGGATTCAGAACCTTCCCAGGATGTGGCTTTGTGTTTGTTTGTTTGTTACATTTTGCTTGTTTGAACGGCTGTTTATTTAAATTATATTTAGGTGCTTCGGTAAGGTAGGAAAGCAGGATACAGTTTGGTGTTGTGGTTAAGTGCGCGGACTCTAATCTGGGAGAACCGGGTTTCATTCCCCACTCCTCCACTTGCACCTGGCTGGGTGACCTTGGGCAAGCCATAGTTCTGATAAGAGCTGTTCCTGAAAAAGAGCCGTTTCTGGTCATTGTCCGAGTCCTCCATGCGGCGAACCCAGTACTTTTCAGTGGCTTTGTGTTTGTTTGTTTGTTTGTTTGTTTGTTTGTTACACTGTGCTTGTTTGAACGGCTGTTTATTTAAATTCTATTTAGGTGCTTCAGTAAGGTAGGAAAGCAGGATACAGTTTGGTGTTGTGGTTAAGTGCGCGGACTCTAATCTGGGAGAGCCAGGTTTGATTCCCCACTCCTCCACTCGCACCTGGCTGGATGACCTTGGGCAAGCCATAGTTCTGATAAGAGCTGTTCCTGAAAAAGAGCCCTTTCTGTCAGAGCTCTCTCAGCCCCGCTACCTCACAGGGTGTCTGTTGTGGGGAGGGGACGGGAAAGGAGTTTGTAAGCCGCTCTGAGACTCCTCTGGGTAGTGAAGGGCGGGGTATAAATCCAATCTCCTCCTCCTCCTCCTCCTCCTCCTCCTCCTTCTCATGAACACAAATGAAGCTTCCTTCTGAATCAGACCCCTGGTTCATCAGTGGTCCTTTCCGCACTTGGATATCATCCCTGGTATTAACAGAGTTCAACTCGCAACACAATACCCTGTATTCATCCCTGGTTATAACAGCATCCGTTTATCCCGGGACAAGCATGGGCCAAAACCAGGGTGACCTCAATGTAATGTGGAAACAAAAAATACCCCAAGATAATTACAGGGGTCAACTCGAGTGTAGTGTAGAATGTAAAAATACTCCGAGATGATTACAGGGGTGAACTTGCGTGTCGTGTAGAATGTAAGTTCAGGGACAGGGTTGAACCAGGATTTAAGGTCTAGTGTGGAAAGGACCAGTATCAGTATTGCCTACTCAGACTGGCAGCAGTTCTTCAGCATCCAGACAGAGGGCTTTCACATCACCCCCTGCCTAGTCCTTTTAACTGGAGATAGCAGGGATTGAACCTGGGACCTTCTGCATGCCAAGCAGAGGCTCTGTCATTGACCCATAGCCCCTCCTCGTTTGAAAGCAGAGTAATAAATTGTCAGAATTAACCGAATCCACTGAGCATGCCCCTTCTTCTCCACTCACCCACCGCAATCTAAACCTCTGCAGCAGACTTTGGTTGAATCTACATTTGTCTTTGGTCGAATCTACATTTGTCTTTCCCACCGGCAGGGGTCATTTCATAGAAAATGAGGTGCAGGAGCTCATTAGCATAACTCATTAGCCTAACTTATTTGCATAGGCCACACCCCCTGACATCACCGGACTGGGAGCAGGAGGTGGGGCTTGTTGCATGTGCCCGCCCCCTGGGTTCTTTACTGCCAGAGCTCCGCTCCTGTGCGCTCCTGCAGGAAATGATCCCTGCCCACCGGTGTCCCAGCCTTCTGATTCCATCTTCAACAAAGTTGTCTACATTTGGTTTCGCTTTCACACCTCAACAGTTCTAGCATATTGTTGCACGTCCCCATATGTTTATCGCCCTCTCATGGTGGCTCCACTGTCACTGCGCCTCCGCACAGCTTTAAAATGAATCTTCTCCAAAGAACATTCAAACAAGCATAGAGAAAGACGGCGTCACAGCAGCACGGAACTGATTTTAAAATGCAAATGCAGATTTGACCTTTGTGAAGGATGCAGAATGACAATGCACCTCCAGACTACAGAGATAAGACCCCCTGGAGAAAATGGCTGCTTTGGAAGGTACATTGTATGGCATGTGTGAAGAAATGCATTTTTTTTCTTTGGAAGTTTGAAATGAGCAAAACGCTGAGTTTTTTAAGGTTTTTCTCTTTGGGCAGAGAACAGACAGGAAGGGGGGGGGAGTCAGTTCAATTGCTTTCAGACTTACCTCAGCCCAACTTCATACAAACTTTGGTGGGAAGGTAACAGCGTTCCGTGCAGCTCGGCATATAGTCATACCGGCCACATGACCACGGAAACGTCTTTGGACAGCGCTGGCTCTTCGGCTTGGAAACGGAGATGAGCACCGCCCCCTAGAGTCGGATTCAACTGGCTTTCAAGCAAGGGAAACATCTACCTTTAATTAGATGAGGTGCTGTATTTTATTGTTTTTAAACTGTGACTTTATTGCATGAATGTTGTCTGTATTGTTGCACACCACCCTGAGCCCCGTTTCACAGTGGAGAGCAGTCTAGAAAATGAATTTAATAAATAAATAAATAAAATCACTCCCTGCCAAAGCAGGGAACAGAGATTTATTTGAAGGTATTAAATACTAGAGACTTCTGGAAGGAAAATTCTGGAATCTTCAGGAAAAGCTTCTCTGACCCAGCCTGACCTGGTCAGTGGGTCGGGAAAAGAGAGGAGGGGGGTTTTTTTGTGCTGAAGCCATCAAAGCAGACAGAACTCTTAACTAAGGTCTGGAGGAGGTGGTCATTGACCATATGCTGGCCTAGAGAGCTACCGAAAGCTTCAAGGTAATGGTGACTCTGTAGAGATCTGTAACTTCCCTAAGCTTTAGGAGCTTCACACGTGCGCCAGAAGGTCCCAGGGAGCAGCCTGGAGCTCCCTATCAGCAGCTGGTAAGCACCTGGCAGCCCTATCTTCAGTATTTCCAGATTCCAGACCCACTGAACATAGCCACCACTGAGCTGTAAGCACATGGCAGGAACTCAGGTGGCATTTCAGTCGCATGACAGGAAGAGGCAGAACCAGCATTATGACCTCTCTAGAGTCAATACTGTTGGAAATGAAGGACTTTGTGCTGTTCCTTAGCCTCAGACTTCGGAGGGGACCATAGAGAACCACTTGTACTGCTCTGTCGCTATCCCTTTGACATACAGATTGCTACTCTTAGGGAATCTTCCTCTCAGCTAACACCTTCTCTCTCCTCTTCTCTGTCCTGCTATGATGAGAGTAGGACATGCTTTCTTCATCTCCATCCATCCTAGTTAGTTAGACTGAATGGGGATCCTAGATCTGCTCTATTCTGTCTAGAACGGCGTTCCTTGCATGTATGCAAAGAAAGGCAGGAGTTATGGCACCCTTGCTTTTACACATGCGCACTTGCATCAGTCCTTTCAAAAGCAGCCAAAAACGGGCAGTTCTGTAGGGGTTTGTGATCCACCTACTGGGACCTTATGGGATGAAGACCGTTGATCTAATCTAACATAGTGACCAGCTAGATACCTCTGGAAGTTCACCAGGCCTGTCAGTAAACAAGGATGTGTACATAAACTGTCTTACAGCTATGTTCTTCAATGGGCTATAATTGCTGAATGCCCATTGAAGAACATAGCTGTAAGCATAGCTTTATGATGAAGTGAATCAACAGTATATTTTTCAATACGTCACTGTAGAGTTTCCGCAGTCACCGCAGTCACCAGAGTAATAAAGCATAGTTGCCTTTGAACAGCCTCAGAATCAGACCTGAGACCCTCATGTGTCTCGTCGTCTGCTTTTATTGAGGTGAACTTTCCGGGCGTGTTACCGCACAGCTGGCCCTGGTACACCGTTCACCTCAATCCGTTCCTCCCCGGCTGTCAGCAACATTTCTTTATTAGGTCTCTGAACTTTTGACCCACGTTGCTTCAAAGCCAATTGTAGGACACCTGTTTTTGATTCCCGTTCCCTAGCCCCTTCCCACGTAACTCTCTCCTTCGGGCTCTGCCAACTGTTAGCCCCCCATCCCTTTCTCCCTGTATTGGGTCGGGATCTAGGGTGTCTTCTATACCCTCCCCTTTCTGTGGTTGTAGGCTCCCCTGGGCTCTCTCTAGATCTCCCTGTATTAGGCTGGGATCTAGGGAGTTTCCTCTGTTCCCCCCTTTCTGGGTAGGCAGGCTCCCCTGGGTACTTTCTGGAGTGCCCTGAGCCTGACAGTCACCAAGAGAAATGAATTGTTGAAAGACAGTTTATGTACACATCCTTGTTCAGAAGAAGAAGATCATTGTCGAAACGGCACACCATTCCGGAGACCACTGTCTACATTCACTATATATATTACTTATTTTCTGTTATTGTATATTATGATTTATAAATATAGTACCAAGCGCTAAATTGTCACAGTTCTTTTTTTCTTTTTCCAGTGGGAAGGTGATGACATGCCCTGCAATGTTCCCTCTAAGCTGAGTGAGTGTGAGCGAGCTCACAGTTTTTTAGCCTCCGGCTCATACATTTTTTGTCTTCGCTCAGGAAGGGATGGCTCCAGAGCAAACTGATTTAGGCAGGAGCCAAATTGTTTGCTCACAACGAGTAGCTCACAAAGTAGAATTTTTGCTCACAAGACTCCACAGCTGACAGGGAGCACTGATCCCCTGGCGTTTGCCCCGCCCAAGTACTAAGCATTCAGAGATACGCTATCTCTGAATGTGGAGGTTCCTTTTATCTGTCACACACCCAGCACTGTCAAGCGACTGAACCTCCCTCCATTTCTCTAACCACTTTCTTTTTCCTTTTTCTTTTTTGGGTATTTTTTTCTGTATTTTTCATATATGTGTGTATGTGTGTGTGCACGCATGTGTGTGTGTGTGCACCTGGAAGTCACGGCGACCTCTGGTGACTGACCCCTCCTAGGGGCCTGGAGGATATTCAGAGGGTTGGCTGAATACAGCCTGCCCCCACCTCCCACCTCTGGTAGTCTCTGGAGGTCTCCCATCCAGGGCTCTTTTTGTAGCAGGAACTCCTTTGCATATTAGGCCACACCCCCTAATGTAGCCAATCCTCCAAGAGCTTACAGTCTTACAGGGGCTACTGTAAGCTTTTGGAGGATTGGCTACATTAGGGGGGTGTTGCTTAATATGCAAATGAGTACCTGCTACAAAAAGAGCCCTGCGAGTCCCATCCGAGTACTTGCCAGAGTCGACCCTGCTTCGCTTTCGAGATCTGATGAGACTCTGCTTGTCAGGGCCTATTTGCCTAACCACTCTCAAAAGCCACCCAAACATAACCCTGCGCTCCAGTTGCTGATCCCACAATTTAATCAATTACACAACGTGTGAAGAAGTGCCTCTTTTCATCCGTCCTCAGCCTACTGCAAGTCAACTTCACCGGGCGGCCTCGCCTTCACAAAAGAAGCAGGAAAATATACAGAGAGGTGGCTCCTGGCTGTACCTTTAGCTCCGCAAAGGGGGGCTTTGCTGAATGTGGACTGGGGAACGACTCTGTGATGCATGAGACGGTTTTGCGGCATGAAGGGCCGAGAAAGAAAACAAAGTCATTTTGCTGCTAGTTGGTGAGAAACTAGAGAAGATCCTGAGAAGATCCAAGGGCATACTGGAGCAGAGCCTACTGCCTCTTTGGGTACTCGCCACATGTCTGTTAATAGATTTTATACAGGGGTCATTTCGTAGAAAAAGAGGTGCAGGAGCTCATTAGCATAACTCATTTGCATATGCCGCACCCCCTGACACCACCGGAAGTGTGTCAGAAAGCAACACCCACCTCGGGCTCCACTGGACTCTTTTGGATTGCTAACTGTTTGGGGGGGGAACGTGCAGATCTGCGCTCACAGAGGAGGGAGAGCTTGTACCTGAATAAAACTTGGTCTTAAAGGTGCCACTGGACTGTTTTGGATTGGTATCTGGGGGGTGGGGCTCTGCAACTTACCTGGCTGCTTCTTGCTCCTCATGGCCCAACTGAGGGCTGCTGGGAGCAGGGGGCGGGGCTTGTTGCATGTGCCCACCCCTGGGCTCCTGTGCACTCCTGCAGGAAATGACCCCTGATTTTACACCCAAAAAAGACACAAATGCTGTCTTCTCTCAGGGAAACCTTCAGGGAAACCTCCTTCTGTTGGGGAAATTGGGGAGCACTGATCCATAAAGGTGCCGTCATTCAAGTCCTGTCCTTTCGACATTTGTCCGCCACTTCGGAGACCAAACCGCCGCGTGTGAACGGGACCTTAGGGAATCTTCCTTTCAGCTGACACCTTCTCTCTCCTCTTCTCCATCCTGCCACCATGAGAGTAGGACATGCTTTCTACATCTCCATCCATCCTAGTTAGTTAGACTGAATGAGGATCCTAGATCTGCTCTATTCTGTCTAGAACGGCGTTCCTTACAAGAATGAGCTCACATTAGTTTGCAAACCTAACAGGACTCCATGTGTAACTTTATTTCCTCGGCAGCGCACGCGTACACACCAGGTGTAATTCTGCTGGGACGTGTGCCTCGAGCACTCTGCAAATATTCCATCAAAGACCAGCAACACAGGCAGGAGACCAAGAGAACTGGGGAGAGGAACCACTAGCTGGAGACCAGGAAGCGAATTTTAGTGAGGCAAAGTTCAGAAATCTTCAGCGTGGAGTAACTTGGCCTCACTGTCCTGCTGCTGATCAGAGCATGTATGCAAAGAGAGGCAGGAGGTATGGCACCCTTGCTTTTACACACGCGCACTCGCATAAGTCCTTTCAAAAGCAGCCAAAAATGGGCAGTTCTGTAGGGGTTTGTGATCCACCTACTGGGACCTTATGGGATGAAGACCGTTTATCTAATCTAACATAGGTAGTAACCAGCTAGATACCTCTGGAAGTTCACCAGGCCTGTCAGTGGGAAGGTGATGACACCCCCTGCATGGTTCCCTCTAAGCTGAGTGAGTGTGAGCGAGCTCACAGTTTTTTAGCCTCCGGCTCATACGTTTTTGTCTTCGCTCAGGAAGGGATGGCTCCAGAGCAAACTAGTAGCTCACAAAGTAGAATTTTTGTTCACAAGACTCCACAGCTTGGAGGGAGCACTGATCCCCTGGTGTTTGTCCCACCCTCGTACTAAGCATTCAGAGATACGCTATCCCTGAATGAGGAGGTTCCTTTTATCTATCACACACCCAGCACTGTCAAGCGACTGAACCTCCCTCAGTTTCTCTAACCACTTTCTTTTTCGGGTATTTTTTCTGTATTTTTCATATATGTGTGTAGGGCTATTTTTGGGCAGGAACGCACAGGAACGGAGTTCCGGCTGGCTCCCGAGTTGGCCACGCCCAGCAGGAACCCATTAGCATAATAGGCCACACCCAACAGCAGAAACTCATTAGGATTGGCTACATTAGGGGTGTGTGGCCTAACATGCAAAGGAGTCCCTGCTACAAAAAAAGGCCCTGGGTTTTGACAACAAACAAGGTAAACAGAATAAGAAGCAAAAGGTGGGTGTGGCTGGATGACCACACTTCTGGCAACAGGGGGCTGCGACCTAATATGCTAATGAGCTGTGGTGTCAAGGTGTGGCCTATTATGCTAATGAGTTCCTGCTGGGATTTTTCTACAAAAAAAGCCCTGAGGATAAGTATGCCTGGGGAACGCCCGACAGATGTGGCTCTTTGACTGTGCCCATTTGATCCAGAGGGGAGGAGTGGCTGTATCGGGCCAAATGGCCCATGTGGTCACGGCCTAGGTGACAAACCCATGAAGACAAATTCCAGAGGGTATCCATGTCGGTCTGCTCGGTTTCGAGTCCAGGAGCACCTTAAAGGGCAACAAGGTTTTCGGGGAATGAGCTTTCGATAGTGAAAGCTCCCCTATACCTGGTGAAGGGAATTTCGACTCTTGAAAGCTCCTGGACCCAAACTGACAAAGGACGTGCCCTAAACCGAACCGCGCTACACAAAGAACAGCGGGATAAGAGCAGCCTTGGATCGACGGCCCACCAGCGCATGAGCCAGTCGCGCCCTGCCACTGGGACTGACTCTCCCTTTGCCATTTCCGGGTGCCGCGTCTGGAGGCATGAAAAGATCCCTAATAGAGGGCCATTAAACATTCCTTAAGTCTGGAATGCCGTGTGGAACCTGCCCGACGGTGCCAAGAAATTCAAGAAATGTGTAGAACAAACAGAAGTTCAAAGGCAGATTAACTCCGAGGCGCTTACCCCTGGCTCTGCCGAGCGCCTCTGAAAGGGACTCAGGATGCGTCTCGGTGCTGGCAAAGAAGCAGGGGAGGTGTGGCCATCTCTGCCCTGGCTCTCCTCGGCTGCTCTCTTGACCAGTGACCGAGTGACCAGTAGCTTCCGGGATGAGCTTCCTTGCTTCATCTGTCCCAGGGGTGTCGGCATATTAGGCCACACCCCCTGACAGCACAGCTCATTTGCATATTAGGCCACACACCCCACGTTACCAGAAGTGTGGTCATCCAACCACACCCACCTTTCCCTTCTTATTCTCTTTACCTTGTTTGTTGTCAAAACGGAGGGCTTTTCTTGTAGCAGGAACGCCTTTGCATGTTAGGCCACACACCCCTAATGTAGCCAATCCTAATGAGTTTATGCTGTTGGGTGTGGCCTATTATGTTAATGAGTTCCTGCTGGGCGTGGCCAACTTGGGAGCCAACCGGAACTCTGTTCCTGTGCGTTCCTGCCCAAAAATAGCCCTGAGAGAGGTGGCTCCTGGCTGTAGCTTTAGCTCCGCAAAGGGGGACTTTGCTGAATGTGGACTGGGGAACGACTCTGCGATGCATGAGACGGTTTTGCAGCATGAAGGGCCGAGAAAGAAAACAAAGTCTTTTTGCCGCTAGCTGGTGAGAAACTAGAGAAGATCCTGAGATCCTGAGAAGATCCAAGGGCATACTGTAGCAGAGCCTACTGCCTCTTTGGGTACCCGCCACATGTCTGTTAATAGATTTTATACCAAAAAAAGACACAAATGCTGTCTTCTCTCAAGGAAACCTTCAGGGAATCCTCCTGCTGCTGGGGAAATTGGGGAGCACTGATCCATAAAGGTGCCATCATTCAAGTCCTGTCCTTTCCGCATTTGCCCGCCACTCCGGATTTTCTCAGTGTTCTAGTCGAGGCAATTTAAGTCCACGGCAAAACAGCATCCAAATAACCCAGATTCGCAGCAGGCTGAAACTGGGCTGAATCCTGAAGGGAGGTAATGCAATGCAAAACAGGCGGGGGAAACCCCAGCATAAAAAGAAGGTTGGACTCGATGTTAGTGCAGAATGGGGAGAAAAACCTGGATTTTAAAAGGTTGAATTCGATTTTAGTGTAGAACTCCTTGGGGGACACCGTGGTGAACATGGATTAGATGTCGCAACGCAACAGTGCATGCGACCCGTGGCAGATGTGAGCAATGTCTGAAGGGTCCCGGAAGGTGCCACCTGCTAGAATGGGCCGCATGCATGCCCTGCGAGTCCGAGGCTTGTTGCCATGTCCCCCTTTCCTCGGAGGCTGCGTACCCTCGCGTGTACATCAGAGCAGACATGCGATCAGCAAGGCACTCGACAGCAGCAGGTGTGTCAGCACAGCGCCTCCCCCTGGCGCCACGCTGCCATTGCAGAGGGAGTCGGCGCAGCAGTGGATGGAGGCGTTCCGGCTCAGGCCCAGCAGCTGCGGCTTCTCCCAGCAGAGCCTCTTCAAGCTGCAGCCGCGCAACAGCGTCTGGCCGCTCTCTAAAAACAAAGACGGTGATACTAAATGTTCCAGTGGGGAACGACAGACCAGGATACAGGATTCGGAAAGAGAGGCAAGTGTTATTATTGGAGGTCATCTAGAGAAAATCAAGGACATTCCTGCCCGGGAATTACGATTGCAGGGAGAAGCTCACCTGACTGTCCCACCAGTCAAAGAAGCTTGTCTGGTGGGCACACGATATTGATGCCAGCCTCCAGGGGGGACCTGGGGATCCCCTGGAATTACAGCTCATCTTCAGTCTACAGAGATCAGTTCCTCTGGAGAAAACGGATGCTTTGGAGGGTGGACTCTGTACCCCACTGAGGTCCCAGTGCTTCCCAAGCTCCACCCCCAAATCTCCAGGAGTTCCCTGACCTGGAGCTGGCAACCCTACCCACCCATTCCCTGCTGCTGGCCAGGGGGGGTCTGGCAACCCTAGCACATGAGACAGGGCCTTTTCGGTGTCGGCTCCATGATTATGGAACAACCTCCCCAGGGAGGTGTTCCTTGCCCCTACCCTGTCAATTCTTAGAGATGCCAGCTCTGCGGTTGGGAAATACCTGGAGATTTGGGGGGTACAAACTGAGGAGGGCAGGGTTTGGGGAGAGGAGGGTATAACGTAGGGTTGCCAGGTCCAATCATTGTGCCAGCAGGGGAGGGACTTTCCGGGAGTGGGGAGGAGCATCACAATGTGCATATGTAAAGAAGATGTTCTGTAGGCATGTCAGGGGGCAACGCTCTTTTGTTTTGGGGGGAAACCTCTATGGTAGATTTCTACCTCAAATCATAGATTTTTGCCCCAAAACCAGAGCATCATCGCCCCCCCCATGTGCCCAACGTGTCTATGACACTTCCGGTTTACATAGGCATGTTGTAATGATTTCCAGGTTCCTGCCGGTAAGAGGGGGTGATGGGGATGGGGGTGTGAGTGCCCAAAAGCAGGAGACCCCCCACACACACCTGCATCAGGCAGTCTGGCAACCAGTGTTCCCTCTAAGCTGAGTTATAGTGAGCTAGCTCGCAGTTTTGTAGCCTCCGGCTCACACATTTTTGTCTCAGCTTAGGAAGGATGGCTCCAGAGCGAACTAATTTACGCAGTAGCCAGATCACTCGCTCACAACTTTAATGCCGGGAGCTCACAAAGTAGAATTTTTGCTCACGAGACTCCACGGCTTAGAGGGAACATTAGTATAAAGACAACAGTCATGAGAGTCTGACATGCAAATCAAGCAGTCACCAAGACTTGCAAAGAAAAGGCTTCCTATGTATTACGATCTAAAGCACTAAAGGTAAAGGTAAAGGTTCCCTTGCTCGAAAGCCAGTCGAATCCGACTCTAGGGTTGCGGTGCTCATCTCCGTTTCAAAGCCGAAGAGCCAGCGCTGTTTCCGTGGTCATGTGGCCGGCATGACTAAACACCAAGGCGCACGGAACGCTGTTCCCTTCCCACCGAAGTGGTACCTATTTATCTACTTGCAGTTTCTTGCTTTCGAACTGCTAGGTTGGCAGGAGCTGGAACTAGAGACGGGAGCTCACTCCGTCATGCGGCGCACTCGGGTCTCGAACTGCTGAACTACCGACCTTCCACAGCCTGCAGTTCAGCGTCTTAACCACTTGAGCCACCGCA
>NW_015164217.1:32690-46150 GCF_001447785.1 Gekko japonicus
TTTGATTCAGTGCTATATAATATTTCAATAGAATGAAGTCATATCTCGTACAGTGATCATTTAAACAACCAGGGGTCATTTCGTAGAAAAAGAGCTAGGGGAACTCATTAGCATAACTCATTAGCATATGCCACACCCCCTGACATCACCAGAAGTGTGTCATAAGGCCACACCTCCTGACATCACCGGAAGTGTGTCATAAGGCCACACACCCCGCCCCCAACGGTCCCGGCCGCCGCCGCCAGCCTTGCAGCTCCACTGCTGAGCCCCATGAGGGGCCCGGCGATGGACCTGCAAGGCCAGCAGGAGTGCAAGGAAGCCCCGCGAAGGCCCTCCCTGGCCCCAGGCAGGCAGGGGTGGGGAGAGGCAGGGAGGAAGCAACTTACCCTCCCTCTTCTCCTGCCTCCTCCTGGCTGAATGAGGGCCGGAAGCGGGGTGGCCGGAAGCAGGGGGCGGGGCTTCGTCATGTGCCACACACCCCGTACTTCACCTGGGGGAACTGCGATCCCCCGTGACCCCCCCCCCGAAATGACCTCTGTAAACAACCTTCCTGAGTTTGAAGCAGTTTGCTCCTCGAGTATGGGAAGTGGTGAGACCTTATCATAAGTGTTGCAGCTCCGTAATGAAAATGCGAATTTCTGACTCTGGAAGACCGGAAACGTGACCTTACTTAGGAGACACGTTAGTCTGCTGAAAAGATATGTGGTGCAACTGCCATCAAAATATTACTGACTGGCGTAGAGAAGTCACAAGCAGTGTTCCCTCTAAGCTGAGTTAGTGTGAGCTAGCTCACAGTTTTTTAGCCTCCGGCTCACACATTTTTGTCTTAGCACAGGAAGGAGGGCTCCAGAGCAAACTAATTTATGCAGTCGCCAAATCGCTCACTCACAGCTTCCATGCCAGTAGCTCACAAAGTAGAATTTTTGCTCACAGGACTCCACAGCTTAGAGGGAGCATTGGTCACAAGTCGTCTTGTTGCCATTTTTTTTCGTTATTGGAACAGCAGAGCAGTCTTGCAAACTGCCTATACTGATTGTGTCGAGCAACTCTGCATGTACGACTCGGACTTTGTTTACCATATTCATGTGTTTTGTTCTTTGACATGGTGTGTGTGTGTGTATATATATATATATATATATGCTGCCATCATTCACACATGGCTCTAATATAGCATGAGAGAACCCTCTAGGGTGTTTTTTGGGTCACGCGCGTCAAAGCTCTGAGCCTCTCTTCTTTCCAGCCTCTACCCTGCCATTTTGCTTCCCTTTCTTCCCCCAGCAAAGGGCAGCGGCCCAGTAGCCTGAATTCCGCCAACCACATCGCACCAACTCACCTGTGACATTCACACACACGTCCTGGTTCCCAACACACTTGACGCGAGTCCAGTTCCCTGAGGCACACTCGCCATGCCCCATATCGCAGCAGCTGGCGCATTCCAACCCGTTCTCACGTCTCCGCTTGACTCCTGGGGAGTGAGAAGCAGAGGATAAAATCCACGTCACCCACTGCACCAGTTTCTGAACCGTTCCGCACAAAGGGACACCCATCTACATAATGGCCTGTCTGCTGAGGAACTGTGGAGCATCACGAAGGATTATTTATTTATTTTTATTTATTTATCAGATTCGTATCCCGCCCTCCCAGCCGACACCGGCTCAGGGCAGCTTACATAAGAGGATAAAAACACACAAGTAAACAATTTAAATAATCCTAAAACCATAAAAAAAACATCCCAACATTAAAAGGTGCCAAACATTAAATAATACTGATAGATTAATATTATTAAATTATTAGATGATGGCGGCCAACCTTCAGAGATTTATCCTAGCGGTTGGCCCATGGATCTAGCTTTTGTGCAGCTAGCGCAGGCTGTTTCTGATGACTCCAGGGGACAGGGCTCTCTGCCAGTCCAGCTGTTGGGGGGGCGGCTCCTAATCGAAGGCCTGGTGGAAGAGCTCCATCTTGCAGGCCCTGCAGGAACTGCATATGGTCCCGAAGGGCCCTGATCTCTGCTGGGAGCTCGTTCCACCAGAGAGGAGCACAGGGGCACTGTTAAGTCGGCTACTTAACAAAGAGTCAGAGAGTGTTTTCAGCAAAAGATCAGCTTTATTCAGCAACTCGTAACTCAACTCCAAACAGATCAACATGAATCGCCAGAACAGCTTTTGCATTGAAGCTGTTCTGCTTTTAAACTCTCCCGGCTAATGTAGCCACGCCCTATTATACAATATCAACCTATGAGGTTGCAGGGATAAGGTCCAATCACAATAGTTCCCGCTCTTGGAACTGGCTGTTGGTGATTGGCCGGTTCTTCCCGGGCTACCAATTATAAGTGAGGGATTAGGATCCTAGCCCAGGATGAAAGCTTCACATGGTGTTTCAATGACAGAGTTCACATACATACATTGGTCAGATTGAATACACCACAGGCACAGGGCGTACATGCCACTCTCATGGGCTTCGCTGTCAGCCTGTATGAACCTGGCACAAACTCAGTGATCTCAGTGGGGACTGCTCGCCATTACCCATCTCCTCAGTGGAGGGACTCTGGAACGCTTTCTGGAAAACTGCAGAACTCAGCTGGGAATCCCTTGTCCTAAATGCCTACGGGACATCTGCAAAGGTGGGTGGGTATCAGAGGGTTTTAGGGCTGCCAAGTCCAGGCTGGGAGATTCCTGGAGAGTTGGGGGTGAAACCGGGGGAGATTTATGTATTTCTTTGTTTTTTAAAATTTATTTATAAATTCAATTTATAGCTCGCCCTCCCCGCAATGCGGGCTCTGGGCGGCTCACAGTCAGGCATAAACCAACACATAAAACACATTAAAACCATTTAAAATCATTATTACAGTATAACAACATTTTTATTAAGTGCTCTAGATGTTCCATATGATCTTCCATAAAGATGACATCTGAACACTGGTATACCCACTCCATGCCGTCAGTTCCGCGTGACGCTAGTGATGGTCAATGTTCCCTCTAAGCTGAGTGAGTGTGAGCTAGCTCACAGTTTTTTAGCCTCTGGCTCACACATTTTTGTCTTAGATCAGGAAGGAGGGCTCCAGAGCAAACTGATTTATGCAGTAGCCAAATCAGTCACTCATAACTTTAATGCCAGGAGCTCACAAAGTAGAATTTTTGCTCACAAGACTCCACAGTTTAGAGGGAACATTGGTGATGATACAGTAGTGGCGGCTCCTACTCAAACACCTGGCGGAAGAGCTCCGTCTTGCAGGCCCTGCGGGAACTGCATATGGTCCCGAAGGGCCCTGATCTCTGCTGGGAGCTCGTTCCACCAGAGAGGAGCACAGGGGCACTGTTAAGTCGGCTACTTAACAAAGAGTCAGAGAGTGTTTTCAGCAAAAGATCAGCTTTATTCAGCAACTCGTAACTCAACTCCAAACAGATCAACATGAATCGCCAGAACAGCTTTTGCATTGAAGCTGTTCTGCTTTTAAACTCTCCCATATAGGGCTTTAAAGGTAAGAACCAGCACTTTGAAGCGAATCCGGTATGCTATCAGAGATACCTCAGAGGGGTACAAAAGCCATAGAAGCTACTGTCTAAAGGAGCCATGTCCTCCGGGGGACTAATCTCTGTAGCCCAGAGATCAGATGTAATTCCAGGAGATCTACAGGCCCTACTCAGAGGTCGTAAAAACAACAGAGAGATCACAGGAAGGACGCAAACCATGAAGAAAACAGCAGTGATGTATAATGAAGATATATATTTAGACGGCTGTTTTGCAGTGAAACTCCCTGACGCTGAATCAGAACTTTAGTCCATCGAGATCTGTCTTGTCTACTGAGACGAGCCATGGCTCTCCAGGGTCTCTGGTAGAGGTCTTTCATATCACCTAACACCAGACCTTTCACCTGGAGGAGCCAGGAATCGAACCTAGAACCTTCTGCGTGCCAAGCAAAGGCTCTACCACTGAGCCATGGTTCTTGGGTGCCCCACAGCCCTCTGGGAGAAAACCATTGGCCTCAGGGCACCAACTAAAGCCGTGTGGCTGAGTGCAGATTGGAAGGCAGGTAGGGTTGCCAGCCTCCAGGTCGGGCCTGGAGATCTTCAGCTATGACAACTGATCTCCAGACAACAGAGATCAGTTCCCCTGGAGAAAATGGCTGCTTTGGAGGGTGGGCTCTGTGGCACTGTATAGTGCTGAGGTCCCTCCCCTCCCCAAACCCCGCCCTCCTCTGGCTTCTCCCCCCAAATCGCCTGGTATTTCCCAACCCAGAACTGGCAACCCTAAAGGCAGGTCTCCCCAGCCTTAGGCCAGCGTTCTAACTTCTACCCCAGACTCGTTATTCTACCCAGGGGTCATTTCCTGCTGGAGCGCACAGGAGCGGAGCCCCAGCAGTAAAGAGACCGGGGGGGGCACATGCAACAAGCCCCACCTCCTGCTCCCAGCAGCCCTCAGTCAGAGCAAGAAGCAGCCAAGTAAGCTGCAGAGCCCCCCCCCTCCCAGCCCCCTGGCCCAAAACAGTCCAGTGGCACCTTTAAGGCCAAGTTTTATTCAGGTACAAGCTCTCCCTCCTCTGTGAGGGCAGAGCTGCACCTTCCCCCCCCCCCCCCAATAGCTAGCAATCCAAAACAGTCCTGTGGAGCCTGAGCAGTGGGTGTTGCCTTCTGACACACTTCCGGTGATGTCAGGAGGCGTGACATATGCAAATAAGTTATGCTAATGAGTTATGCTAATGAGCCCCTCCACCTCTTTTTCTACGAAATGACCTCTCATTCTACCCCTCCTCCTTCCACCACATCTTTTCATCCTTGCCACATCCCATCTTTAAAACAGCAATTTCCTTACAGAGTGGCGCCCGCGTCCAGGGGATGAGGAATTACCTTGTTCCGAAAAGTGGCTGCAGATACCCTTGAGGCCGGGCCGGCCGTCGTTACACAAAGGGGTGGAGCAGCAGCTGATCTCCACCCTGCCGGAGAGCTCGGGGACCACGTATTGCCGGCGGCACAGCGTCTCCAGGGCACACGTTCGGTAGGTTATTTTCTGAGCGCCGTTGATCACTAGGGAGAGACACAGAATATATCAAAACGCGGATCTAGTAACCAGTAGTGGCTAAACTGGCCGATTTCTTCAAATTGTTGCCTAATATGATGATGATGATGATGATGATGATGATGATGATGATGATGATGATGATGATGATGATGATGATGATGATGATGATGATGATGATGATGATGATGATGATGATACCTTTCGATTTATTGATCGTTCAATCCGGCAGAGCTGCTGGCTCTGAGCGATTTACAGTTACACGATTTCACACAATGGACTAACAATTTCATAGGGGTAAGGGAGATAAATTAAAATAAATTAAATCGCACACATTTTGCAGCCTACGGGGATTTTTGTTCAGCTGTAGGCTTCAGACGTGTTCCGGAGGCATTCACTTTTCGGCTTGGCCTGATGACGTTGGTTCTTCCTGGGCTGCTTTGAATCGTAGCGCCGCACTGCCACCGCCTGGCCGGATTGGCCCATTACAGGCTTCTTAATGCCGAAGAGGTCTTTTTATCAGGCTTACGGGCTTACGAGCTGGACATTCCATTCGCCAGCTAACACCTCCCCTATCAACATTCATTCTCTCTGTAGCTCTCAGCCATGGGTACGTCTCTCCTTTTCACCCACAGTCTCTCCCATTTCTTTTCCCTCTCCTTCCCACCAAACTTTCCCCCCTTGTTCCTCTGGGCGACACCTTCTTACAACTCCCTGTTCTTAGCCAGCCTGATTCTTTCTTCATCCACTGCATCTCCTAGGCCTCTGCTCCTTCTGTCTTTCCTCCTCGCTCTATGATCAGAACAGGACCTGCACGTGTCTGTGACTTCGAGGCAGCTCAGCCAATGGCAGCCTGAGACCATTCTGCTAGAGCCAAATGCCTCTGTGACATCCCAGCAGCTCAGCCAATGGTAGCCAGAGACCTTCTGCTAGGTCCCCCATTGCCCCTGTGACATCCCAGCAGCTCAGCCAATGGCAGCCTGAGACCATTCTGCTAGACCCAGATGCCTCTGTGACATCATAGCAGCTCAGCCAACCCTTGCCAAAGGCTCCATCACCAGCACCTAATCCCAAATCAGCATACCTTTGAGCCTGTCACTCCCCCCTTGAAGAACCCTCCCCACCAAATAAATCTCCCCCCCCCGTTAGTATCCTTGAATGTACACAGCACATCTAGCCCCTTTATAGATGGATTTTAGAAGGCAGCTGTTTTGGTTTGTAGTAGAACAGCTGGATTTGGCTCAAGTAGCACCTGGGAGACCAACAAGATTTTCAGAGTATGAGTTTTCAAGACTCAAAAGTATCTGACAAAGGGAATTGAGGTCCATTCTGCATTTGGGATTCCACATTTTATCAGCACTCAACCTGGTTCCCTCTCGCTTCGGATTATCTGTTTTCATTGCATTGCCTCAGATCCTGGTTTCTGCTTTGTCTAGTGTCAGCTTGCCATCTATTTTGTTTCCAACGCTCGCTCCTGCTTTGCTATGCAGATTTTCCTGTGTCGGTACTTTCCTCAGCGGTCATTAGCTGCCTGAGCCATGTAATTCATGGCGAAGCGATAAATCCAGAGAGGGAAACAGGGGTGGGGGAACTGATGGAGATCAATGAAGTCATGTCAAGTTGTCTGCATATTGTTCCATTTGAATTGGAAGCAGAGGAAGGAAAAGGTGCCACTCAGAACCACATTCAGATACCCCGGGGCCACACCGTACTGACTACAAAGTCACCCTTGAGCAGCCATGAATCTATGCAGAAGGTACCATAAAGCCCAATGAACAAAGAACGTGAAAGCGGCATGCAGTGCAGAGGGAGATTAACCTCCCGACGTGGCTGTGGAACAACTGTGAGGAAACAGATGCATGCAGAATCGGCCTGAGACTCTCAAAAGCTCGTACTCTAAAAATCTTGTCTGTCTCCAAGGTGCTACCAGATTCAAATCTAGCTGCTCCTCCGAATATGTGGCCCATTCCTTTAGCCCGGTCAGAACCCGGGGAGACGTCCACCCCGTCATTACATGGCCATTCTCTAAATAGCACAGGGATCCCATCTGCCAACAGAGTGCTCTGGATTTCAGAGGCAGGGATGAGCAGCAGCATCCAAGCTCAAGTCGATCTCCGAAGAAAGGCCAATGCCAAAGCACCCTTGGGATTAACATGAGCAGGGCTATTTTTGGGCAGGAACGCACAGGAACGGAGTTCCGGCTGGCTCCCGAGTTGGCCACGCCCAGCAGGAACTCATTAGCATAATATGGCTACTCATTAGCATAATAGCAGAAACCCAACAGCAGAAACTCATTAGGATTGGCTACATTAGGGGTGTGTGGCCTAACATGCAAAGGAGTTCCTGCTACAAAAAAAGGCCCTGGGTTTTGACAACAAACAAGGTAAACAGAATAACAAGCAAAAGGTGGGTGTGGCTGGATGACCACACTTCTGGTAACATGGGGGTGTGGCCTAATATGCTAATGAGCTGCTGTCAGAGGTGTGGCCTAATATGCTAATGAGTTTCTGCTGGGGGTTTTCTACCAAAAAAAGCCCTGAACATGAGTTTCCCCCGTGCCCGTTCTCTCTGCCAGGCTTTCTCCCCATGCCGCTTCTTGGGTTGTTGCAGAGAGGCCCCAGTCCAATTTTACCTGAAAAATCCATGCATTGGTTCATGTCGCCCACGCAAGGGACCCGGGTGGCATTCTCCTGGGCACACTCCCCTGTGCCACGGTCATAGCAGCTGTAACACTCCATGCCGTTGGCCACCGGGGGACTGCCGACGGGTGCTGGGAAGACAGAGGAGGAGGGAGGCGTTTGAAGCCAGCAGGGACCATGAGGCTTTGGGCTTTGGTGAAGAAGCCACCCCACCTAACTGCAGGTCAACCCCTCATCCCACCCTCCTGCGGGAATGTTGCAGATGTTGCTGCCGTGAATGAGAAGAGCCCCCTGGGACCTTGCCTGTCGGCCTGGCTCTGCTGTATTTCAACACCCAACAAAATCCATCCCGTTTCCAAGGATCCAGCCCTCTGTCCCACTCAGCGCCAGTACAAATCAATACCCAGTGGGGCCCGGCACTTGGTGCCACGTGGTTAAGATCCAGGAGGTGACAGAACGTTTCTCCCCCGTGGGAACACTGCAGCCATAGCCGCTGAAAACTGGTCTATGTGCAGCAGATGCAAGGGATCCTACAGATTTGGTAGGGTGTGCATGCCACCGCTGCCTAAGACCCTAGAACAAAAGATCACCCCCCAGAGTGGAATCACAGGACCATCTGTCCACATGTCAGCCATCTACGCTTCGGGTCAAGTCCATTAGCCCTCGTGTGTTAGATTCTGGTATATTTACATGAGGTATGATTGGGCCCTTATACGTTTTTAAATTCTTCGTTAATAAATACATGTATCTTTTTATATACTATACATATTTATTGTTGGCCCCCTATTCCACTTGACTTACCCTTTTAGGTTCTAGATTCTAGCAACCTACACTTCACCATTTCTGGCTGAACTTTTTAGGTTCTGGATTCTAGCAACCAACGCTTCACCATTGCTGGCTGAACTTTTTAGGTTCCGTCATGCGGCACTTGGGTCTCGAACTGCGGAGCTACCGATCTTCCGGTCTGCAACTCAGCGCCTTAACCTCTGAGCCACCGTGGCCTCCTATACGACTGCAGTCTTCCAAATCAGAAGCTGTACTTTCCGGTCTAAGCCATAAAACAACACACATACACGCACATCTGACTCACCTACCCTTCACCATCGCTGGCTGAACTTTTCAGGTTCTAGATTCTAGCAACCTACGCTTCACCATTGCTGGCTGAACTTTTTAGGTTCTAGATTCTAGCAACCTACGCTTCACCATTGCTGGCTGAACTTTTTAGGTTCTGGATTCTAGCAACCTAAGCTTCACCATTGCTGGCTGAACTTTTTAGGTTCTGGATTCTAGCCACCTACGCTTCACCATTGCTGGCTGAACTTTTCAGGTTCTAGATTCTAGCAACCTACGCTTCCCCTTTGCTGGCTGAACTTTTTAGTTTCTCGATTCTAGCAACCTACCTTCACCATCGCTGGCTGAACTTTTCAGGTTCTAGATTCTAGCAACCTACGCTTCACCATTGCTGGCTGAACTTTTTAGGTTCTGGATTCTAGTCACCTACGCTTCACCATTGCTGGCTGAACTTTTTAGGTTCTGGATTCTAGCCACCTACGCTTCACCATTGCTGGCTGAACTGTAGTCTTTGGCCACATTGTACTTTGAGTATCCCCACAGTCCTGCCACTGCCTGGAAGTCTAGGGAAGCAGGGCTTGTGCTGGGAGTTGACTCCCTGGTTGTGCTGGCTTCTTGGCTCCCTGATCGGCCAGAACCTGCAAACGCCCCTGGATGCCATGCTCCTGTCATATTTTGCATAATTTATTCCAGATTGCTTTGCTACTTTGCATAATTTGTTTGGGTTTTGTCATCGCAGCAGGAGACGAGGACACTGACGCCTCACCCCCCCCACCCCCAAGCCTCAAAATCTCACCTCTCTGGCTTCTCAGGTTGCAGTAGGAGCTGCCCACACACTTCCAAACATATCATAGCAGCCATGAGGACTAGAAACTTGAAAGCCAAGATTCTCAGGGAGCTGGCTTCTCCATACTATATCCAGAACCTGACAAAGGTTAGTCAAATGCAAGAAAGGGGGCCAATATTAAAAACTTAATGAAGGAAATATGTAAAAAATACATGTATTTATTAATCACAAATTTTAAAATTATATAAGGGCCCAATCACACGTTTTGCATAAATAACTAACGATAAAACACAAGGGCTGATAAATCTGACCTGACGCGTTTCGGCCTACATAGGCCTTCCTCAGAGGTCAATAGTGAGGAACATATTGGCTATTATACAAATATAGTACAATCGTATAAATTCTGGTCAGGAATCGCCTTCCTATGGTTGTAGAGCCAAATTGTCCTCAAGCGTCAGGTCAGATTTATCTAGGGCTGCCAAGTCCCCCCGGGGGGTGGGGAAACCCCTGCCCGGGAGGCCCATTCCCCGCGCCGCCGGATCGGGCCCCGGGGGGAACTCCACTCCCAAAGCACATCACAGGGAGGTGACATAAGCACGTCGGGGACGTTGGGGGCGAGGCCACAATCATCCGAGAGAAAACTCTATGGTTTTCCCTCGGATGATGGTGGCCCCGCCCCCAACGTCCCCAATGTGCTTACGTCACTTCCCTGTGACGTGCCTGCGGCGTGCGTGCGCTTTGTGCGCATGCAAAGACTCCCAGAGCAAGCCTGGACTCCCCTGCTCCAGGACAGGTAAGGACTTGGCAACCCTAGATTTATCAGCTCTTCTTGTTTTATCCTTAGTTATTTATACATAATGTGTGATTGGGTCCTTATATAATTTTAAAATCTGTGATAAAAAATACGTGTATTTTTTATATATTTCCTCATTAAGTTTTTAATATTGGCCCCCTTTCTTGCATTTGACTAACCTTTGTCAGGTTCTGGATTCTAAGTTTTAGGTTCAGTTTTTTTCCCCTTTCCCCTTTTTTGTCCTTGTTCTCCATGCTATATGCCACATTCTGTGCATGGTTGCCAGGCCTTACCAGCCTTTCAGTTGGGGGGCTCCTGGGTTCGTGCCTGGATCTTCTGGCATGCACGTGAAGTGCTCGCACCACAACGATGTCGCCCGGAAGTGACATCATCACGCCAAGCATGTTGATGCTCTAGCACTTTGGCCAAAAACTCTATGGTTACCATAGAGATTTGGCCAAAATGCTAGAGTGTCGACATGCAACATGCCCGGCGCGATGACATCACTTCCGGATTATGTCATCACACTGACGTCAATGTGGGAGGGGGCTGTTTGGCAGTGGGGTTTCCCCCATTGGCCACCTGGCCGGTGGCAGGTTGGAGCTCCTGAAATCGGGGGAAACCCTGCCCCAACGGGGGTCTGGCAACCATAATTCTGTGCCTCCAGTCTTGTTGGCAGGCTCAGACCCCTGGAACCAAGCTCTTCATACTCCTGCCCCTCCCAAAACACTCCATCAGAAAGGAGATGCATCCTGAGCCGGCCGCCTTACTGTCTGTGAAGTGTGTGTTGCAAAGGTCCGAGTCACAGTAGTATGCCTTGTGTACCTCCCGTTCGTCTTCCGAGTACACGTTGGCCGTGTGGTTGGCCACGCCTTCCCCTGAACAGCCTTTCATCACATATTCTGCCAATTCCAGGTCTGGGGAGACCAAGACAGATGGGATTAGGAAAGCAAAGGGCCAGCTGTTTGCACAATAAAAGAGCCATTCCCCCCCCCATAAAGCCCCATATGCCAGCCACAAAGCGACGCATTCAGCCAGATTCCTTTGCCGTCCGAGGTTGTCCACTGGAAATTCTGCCCCTTGAAATGTCCAAGTTTGGGGGGTGGAGATTAAACATATAGGTATTGTTCCGTCTAATGCTGAGTCAGAAGTCAACAGCGCCTTCTGGACGTGATTCAACGCACGGCCAGAGTGAAAGTAGAATTAAATCATTTTTTATTATGCTGCACATGCAATCAGAAGATTTCCTTACAATCAATCAGGCTGAATAACTGGTGGAGTTCACGTCTTTTGTGATCTAATTCAGTTCACTGGCTCATGGTGAAAAGGATTGCGCGTTCCCACCTCCTTGCCATTTAAAGAGAACAAAGGCCATGGGAAGAGAGCTGTAAAACTCGAATCCTCGCTAGGATTGCCAAATCTTACCTGCCCCCTCGGCGGGGGACTCCCGGCAATCTCCTGGTGCGTGCGCGCGCCATAGCTACATCACCCGGATGTGACATCGCATGCTGGGGGCGGGGCCAAAGCCATTTGAGGGGAAAACATAGAGTTTTCCCCTCAAATGGCTGTGGCCCCACCCCCAGCATGCGTCGTCACATCCGGGTGATGTGCACGTGGGGGTGGGGTTTCCCCGGGCCCGATTTTGGCGCACCGAAAATCGGTCCGCCAAAGCGGGGGATTCCCTGCCCCCCCCCGGCCACATTTGGCAACCCTAATCCTTGCGCATCTGTGTGCCGGATGCTGTGGGATGTCTAACTAAAGACTTCAATTCCCAGGGACCACTGCTCTTAAAGATATATGGCAGTTCTACTTAACTACAGTTTAAAACGCTGGCTGGGGCAGCACAGGTATAGTAGTGTCAGGTCCAGTCCTTTGGAATGACGGGCTAGAATTGTATGATTTCAACTCCGTGCGTTTTGCATTTCAGTGCGCTTTTAAATCTGTAATCTGTGCGCTTTGAAAATCCTGTGTGCTTTAGGGTGGCCGGTCTCCAGGTGGGGTCTGGTCTTCAACTGATCTCCAGACTACACACAGAACTTCCCCTGCAGAAACCAACTGGCAGCTTTGGAGGGTGCAATCACATCCCCAGTGAGCTCTCCCCCCAAAAAAACCCCCTATGCTCCCCCAGGCTCCACCCCCAAATCTCCAGGAATTTCCCTACCCAGAGCTGGGAACCCTACAACCTGTGCATTTTTAAAAGAATCCTATTAAGTGTTATGTTTCTGTCCTTGCTGCAACCTGGTGTTGCAGTGACAGCTGCCCTGAATCTTGGGAGATAAAAGTTTAAAATACATAAATTTGCAGTTTCTTTTCTTCTCTCACTTTGACAGCCAGTTTGGTGTAGTGGTTAGGAGAGTGGACTCTAATCTGGGAGAATGGGGTTTGATTCTTCATTGCTCCACATGTAACTGTGGGTGTGACCTTGGGTCAGTCACGAGTTCTCTCAGAGCCGTTCTCTCAGAGCAATTCTCAAAGATCTCTCAGCCCCACCTACCTCACAGAGTGTCTGTTGTGGGGAGGGGAAGGGAAAGGAGACTGTAAGCCGCTCCGAGGCTCCTTCCAGTAATGATGGGAGAGGTATAAATCCAATCTCTTCTTCTTCATCATCATCAAATTGCCTTTTAAGCTTATTTATTTAACTCATTTATGTCCCACCTTCTTTCCCCAATGGAGTCCCAATGCTGCTTAGGCTGAGAAAGCGTGACTGGCCCAAGGTCACACAGCAAGTTTACATGGCACATGGGGAGATTTGAACCAGGGTCTTCCAGGTACTAGTCCGACACTCTTGTTCTGGTGGGGTTCCACAGCCACTGAGCACAGTTAACATCTCTCCTTATATATAAAAGCAATTTGGAGTGGCAACATTCTATGCGTGCCAAAATGAGTTGTCCACATGAACTGCTTCTCAGAAGGCGCTGCCTGGGATGGCTGCCTGCAAAACTCGCAGCCAGTGTCTCCGGGCTCACTCTGCAATGGAGCCGGGGGGAAGGGAAGGGTGGATTAGACACCCCCGCACACACTTTGTCATGGTAAGCACAGGGACAGGACTCCCTGGACAGGAAAAGGCCTCTGGAGGCCCCCTCACCACCTTTCCCCGCTCGCCTGCCGAGGCGGACAGGCAGGGAAACCCTTCCAGAGCCCCCCCCCTTCCCTG
>NW_015164217.1:46216-53025 GCF_001447785.1 Gekko japonicus
TTTCCCTCTTTCTCTACAACCATCTCTTTGCCTTCTCTCCCTCCCTCTTTTCCTCCCTTCCTTCCTTCCTTTGCCTTCTATCCCTCCCTCCCTCTTTCTCTTCATTCCTCCCTCCCTATCTCTTCGCATTTCTCTTCCTTCCTCCTTATCTCTTTGCATTCTTTCCTTCTCTCCCTCCCTTTTTCTCCCTTCCTCCCCATCTCTTTCACTTCTTTCCCTCCCTCCCTCCCTCCCTCTCTAGATCTCATTCTATTTGTTCTACAATGGGCTTTGCGACTAGTAATGTATAAAGAGAGAAAAGCCATGTTTACTTGTCTCTCTCTCCTGAAGCAGAAGCCCAATTTTTGTGAGGGACAAAACATTCTGCACATGCTCAGAGGCAATCTTCTCCAAAGCAAGAAGACAGGAACCAAAATACATTGTACCCCAGCAACATTTCATTAGGTTTTTAACCTTCAAGTAACATTAAAGAGCATGGTCTCTGAGCATGGGGAGACTTAACTAAGTAAACACAGAGTCCCATTCATATATGAGATTAAAGGTAAGGTTTCCCTTGTTCGAAAGCTGGTCGAATCCGACTCTAGGGGGCGGTGCTCATCTCCGTTTCCAAGCCAAAGAGCCAGCGCTGTCCGAAGACTTTTCCATGGTCACATGGCCGGCATGACTAGACGCCAAGGCACACGGAACGCTGTTCCCTTCCCACCAAAGCGGTACCTATTTATCTACTTGCAATTTCTTGCTTTCAAACTGCCAGGTTGGCAGGAGCTGGGGCCAGAGACGGGAGCTCACTCCGTCATGCGGCACTTGGGTCTCGAACTGTGGAGCTACCGATCTCTCGGTCTGCAACTCAGCGCCTTAACCTCTGAGCCACCGTGGCCTCCTATACGACTGCAGTCTTCCAAATCAGAAGCTGTACTTTCCGGTCTAAGCCATAAAACAACACACATACACGCACATCTGACTCACCAGGTAGCATGAAGACCCCACCGTCGTTGTTTGAATCTGGAAGAGAATCGGGGGCCAAGAATCAGAGATGGGTACTAGAACTGTTTTCAAGAAGTGTTTACAAGTAAATGGCTGGTGGGCGTAGAAGGTAACCCATACCAAAGAGTAACCTTTGGGTTGCTCAGTGGCTCCGGAGCCACCTGTGGCTCTTCTGAGCACTCTTCCTCAATGCCCCATGTTTCAGAAAAGTGGACAAGGTCCTTATCCGGTGGTACTTGTGGTTGGCAGGGGGTTCCCACCTTGAAACTGTTGGAAATGTATGTGTTTACAAGGTCTGACAATCCAGTCATTATAGGGTTAACTTGTTTGCCTAGTATCACTATTGTTTAGACTGACCTGGAAGGGATACCTGGCATTAAGCCAATGGGGGAATTAGCCCGGGGAAAAGTAGTTTTCTACTGTGATACAGATTGGTCGTTTGTTCCAGGTGACTTCCTTTCTAGGGGTCAAGAAGAAGGAGAGATTCTCCATTATCTGTGTGCTAGTGTTGACTATAGGCAGCTTGGGAAAATGTAGCTGTTAGTGTTATGTTTATTTGTAGTAATCCCGTATACCTTTTACCCTTAGAAATAAAGGTTTTTAAAAGCAAAAAAATCTCTTCTTTCCAACAGAGCAAGATCCATTGATAGTCTGAGTATTAAACACTTTTGACTATTTTACAACAGAAACAACCACTGCTGGTAGAATGGGCAAGCTGCGAGCCACCTTGAGGTGCAGCCCTCCTGCCAAGGATGGAAGTCAGTGTGGCTCTTTGGGATGAGGGAAATGTGGCTTTCCACAGCCCACTGACGGAGTATCACCGCTTTAGGTGCAAACACGTACACTGGCGTTTCAACACAGGTGAGCCACTGTTCTGGCAATTTATCCCAGTACCTACCAGCGCGTCACAGGCTGGTAGGGAGGAAATGGGGGAGGCCCAAAAACCAGAAGTGACATCTTCGTGTCAGGTAGCACTCTAGGATTCAACTAAAACGCTATGGTTTTACCGAAAAGTTTTACCGTAAAGTTTTGGGAGAATCCGCAAGCGTTGTCCCAGTGACATTCTTGAAAGACAAACCCGTCACTTAAATGTTAAAACAGAAAAACCGTCTTGAATGCAACAAAACCCACTTCAGGTAGTTTTGCCGGACAAAAGCAGATCTTAACAGGTCGGAGGACGGGTCTCAAAAAAGAGGGCGTTTCTCCGCCTCCATCCCAAGAGCATCCTCCATAGATCACACAAAAAAATACGATAGCCTCTCCCTAAGCCATCTTGGTGCCCTGACCTAGCAGCCCCATAGCCAGTATTTTGCAATTATTTTTCATAATGAAGTGGGGGTGGGTTGGCGTGCGCCCCTCTCCCACTCCTCCGGCTGATCAGCAGCCCACATGCTCCCTGCCGATCAGCTGAAGGGCCCTTTAAATCTGGCAGAATTAAAGGATCCCTTTAAGTGCTTTTGAGAAGAAGCGGAAGGACCTTTAAGAAGTAGGAGCCCTTTCAGGAAGGGGGCCGGCTCTTTAAGGAAGAGCCCCCAATCGCCCCACCATAGCTATGAGCCAGTGACCTGGATAGCCCAGGCTAGCCCAACCTCATCAGATCTCAGAAGCTAAGTAGGGTTGGGCCTGGTTAGTATTTGGATGGGAGACCTCCAAGGAATACCAGGGAATGGTGACGTGGAGGCAGGCAACGGCCAGCCACCTCTGAACATCTCTTGCCCTGAAAACCCTACAGGGGTGGCCATAAGTCAGCTGTGACCAATGCTCCCTCTAAGCTGTGGAGTCTTGTGAGCAAAAATTCTCCTTTGTGAGCTACTGGCATGAAAGTTGTGAGCAAGAGATTTGGCTACTGCATCAATGAGTGTGCTCTGGAGCCATCTTTCCTGAGCAAAGACAAAAATGTGTGAGCCAGAGGCTAAAAAACTGAGCTAGCTCACACTAACTCAGCTTAGAGGGAACATTTGACGTCAGTTTCCACCTCCCTCAAGCCCTCTCAGCATCCCAGTGCCGCATTCCTACTTAGCATAGGGAACACACTACCAAACCAGAGGTTAACGTTTGTGTTCCTGACTTTTGGTAGGACCCTTACCGAAAAGTTTGATGGTGGACGAAAAGCAGGAGCGGTCCTTGGTCGTACACTGCTGCTCCGTCTGGACGCATTCGTGGAACATCCCCATGCACTGGTAGCACCGCAGGCCACCGGCTGCAGAACAAAGTAACAGGTGAACCTCGAACGTTCATTCTGTGCGAACAATCCCCTCATAAGACGCCAATGTTGGACCAGGCCAAAGGCCCATCCAGTCCAACACTCTGTCACACAGAGGCCCAAAATTCCAGGAGCCATCAGGAGGTCCACCAGTAGGGCCAGGACATTAGAAGCCCTCCCACTGTTGACCCCCCCCCAAGCACCTAGGACAGCGCCTTGTGAGGTGTAGCCACTGATAATGGCCCCTTTCAGTCAGTACAGTTTTGGAGTCCAAACTGCTAAGGGAGAGAATGTTACCAGCAATCCTCACATAGGGTTGCCAAGTGCAATTTACCTTAGAGCGGGGGAGTCTCGGGCCCCGTCCTGGAGGTTTTCATGCCCGGAAGTGACGTCATCGCATCAGTCACGTTGGGGGTGGGACCACTATGATTCAAGGGAAAACCATAGAGTAGGGCTGCCTAGTCCCCCCGGGGGGCGGAAATCCCCCCGCCCCAGAGGCCCGTTCCCCGACGCCGGGGCATCGCGCGCCCGGGGGAACCCTGCCCCAGCGTGCACGTCGCAGGGAAGTGATGTCATGACGCCAGGCACGCTGGAGGCGGGGCCACGGCCATACAAGGAAAAACTCTATGGTGCCTGGTGTCATGACGTCACTTCCCTGTGATGTGCATGCGGCGCGTGTGTGCTTCGCGCACACGCACACACACCGGGATCCACACGGGAGTCCCCCGCTGGCAAGGTAAATGCCACTTGGCAACCCTACCATAGAGTTTTCCCTCGAATCATAGAGCATCCCCCCACAACGTGCCCGGCATTTGGGGGGTGGGGTTCCCCCGGCGGCCTCAATCCGGGCCGGCGGATAACGGGACCATCGAGCAGGGGTTTCCCCGCCCCCCCGGGGGGGCTTGGCAAGCCTATCCTCCCAAGCTGTGCAGCCGCCATTTTGTCTCAACAATGAGCGGTATTTTCCCGCTTCAGGACATGCAAGGACACACCCTTAACAAATCTAAGATGCTGACTGCACATACAAAGGGTTACCAGCCTCCAAGTGGGGCCAGGAGATCTCCCAGAATCACAATCAATCCCCAAGCCACAGAGATCAATTTCCCCGGAGGAAATACTACTTTGGAGCACTGCTCCCTCTAAGCTGTGGAGTTTTGTGAGCAAAAATTCTACTTCATGCACTACTAGCATTAGAGTTGTGAGCGAGCAATTTGGCTGCTGCATAAATTAGTTTGCTCTGGAGACCTCCTTCTATGGCTAAGACGAAAATGTGTGAGCCGGAAGCTAAAAAACTGTGGGCTAGCTCACACTGACTCAGCTTAGAGGGAACACTGCTTTGGAGGGTGAACTCCATGGCATTACATGCTGCTGAGGACCCTCCCCTCCCCAAACACAGCCCCTTCCCAGGCTCTACCCCCAAATTTCCCAACCTGGAGCTGGCAACCACACACCCACCAATGCTGGAAAAGATGTACATTGCCCTAGAGACACAAAATGGAAACCATGCATATCTAGGGTTGTCAGTCTTGTGCTAGCCCCAGCAGGGGATTGTGACCAGGGGAGGGGGGGGGCCTACCTGATCAGCATCATGCCGATGCCACAACATCACTTCCAGAACAAACCAGAAGTGACATCATCACTTCGCCACAATGCTCTAGGATTCACCCCATACTCTATGGTTTAGCCATAGAGTTTGGGGTGGGTCCTACAATGTTGTGCCAGCACAATGACATCACTTCTAGTTCTCTTCTAAGCAGTGACTTAAAGGGTTGGTACAATGCTGAATCACACCCCCATTCCCACCCCCGCCCTGTTGAGTGACACTGAGGAATGGAAGGTCCCAGATGGGAAGTCTGTCCTGGGAGATGTAGCTGCCCTATGCATATCAGAAAAACTGTGGGTAGTGTGTAGGGCTGCTAGCTCTGGGTTGGGAACTATCTGGAGATTTTGGTGGGTGAAGGCTGAGGAGGGAGGGGTTTGGAGAAGGGGAGGAAAGAGGGGAGGGACATCGCGTCTGTGACAACCTCCTTATTCTGGAGGACTAGTTTCACTTTAAAAGTTCTCTTTATTTTGTTTAACTGGGTATATTCTGCTGCCACCAGGAAATTTTAAGGATTTCCAAACCTTTATGCTTATAATGTTGCTCTTACTAGTTTGGTAGACCGAGTTCAAGGCTTACGAGGAACTATGTGGTCCTGGGAAGTATTTCATTCAGAGCTGGTATAAACTTGGATAAAATAGGATTTATTGAAATAACTACTAAATAAGAGGGTGGTACACTGTAACTAGTAATGTGTAAATGATGTACAATTGTTTTGGTATCACTCTCAATCTTATCCCTCACTGACAGGGATCTTTTCATGTAACTTTGTAACACTTGTTTATCTCAATGCCATATATGTTCACTGTTTCACTCAAGTTTGTTATGACACTCAGACTTTCCTTTAACTTTTCTTCACTTAAACTTTACTTTACTTTTTCCTATACACTCAGCTTTCAGCTCTCTTTCTCACTGAACAACCTCAGCTGTCAGCTTCTAACTGCTTCAACACAGAACAGCCCGTGTACCTCAACTGTCAACTTGTAACTGAAACTCCTGACTGACTCACAGACTCATCCAACCAGATTCACTTCCAAAACTCCTCCCCCTCTCTGTCAACCACCAATCATACCACACTTGTCTCTCTCAACCACTCTAGTCTATCTACCACAGCTGTGCAACCAAACCTTTAAAGAGACACACACACATAAAAACAAGAAATCATTACAGCGTCCACCTTCCAAAGTGACCATTTCTTCCAGGTAAACTGATCCGTGTCACCTGGAGACCAGTTGTAATAGCAGGGAGATCTCCAGCCACCACCTGGAGGTTGGCAACCCTAGTGATTGGGTTTCCCAGAGGACTTCAGTGGAGAAAATGAAGTGGTTACTAGGCTAAGGAACTCATTCTGCTTATCTTGAATCAAGTGGCATCTTTGAGACCACTTGACTCAAACCTTGTTCTGCTCCTTCTGACCAACACTGAATCTATTCTACCCACCTGGATCTCTTCTGCGTGTCCATGACCTCCCTCTCCCCCACTGATATCGACAGGATTTGGTATTCAAAAGACACCCCTCGGACCTTAACAAAGGGCTGCGAAGGGCCAAATTGGACATGCCCGTGCAGTTCCAAATCACGCACAGCGAAGAAAGAAGTCAAGATGTCCCAACCCAGGCTTCCGGTCTGGCTCCCGCGAAAGGCTTCCGGTCTGGCTCCCGCGAAAGGCAGACGCATCCTCGGGTCGCTCCCGAGGGCGCCTTGCCCGCCCGCGGTGGAGGAGGGAATCCGCGCAAGCGGAGCCCCGAACGAGCCCCTCAGATGAGAGGAGCTCGGATCCGGGGCGCTTTAGGGCGTTCCAGGGGGGAGTCTCTCTTTCGGTCGAGAGATCGGAGATTGAGACTCTCGCCATGCCCTGCCCCTATGGACCTTGCTGCGTGAGCGACCCCGTTCTACGGGGTTTAGCGGAACCACCGGGCGTCACCGAGTGATGAAGCGGGAAAAAAAATGGAAAAGAAAAGACTGGCGTAACTGTGAGTTGTCAAAATACAGAGAAAATGAACTAAGAACGTTTCCCCCCCCC
>NW_015164217.1:53081-55715 GCF_001447785.1 Gekko japonicus
AGGAACATTACTAACAAATTAACATAGAAAGTAACTGGAATGGAAAAAAGATGTTTGACAACACGCAGAAGAAGCCTTTGATGATTGGACATTACTAACAGTTTAATCTAACAGTTAATACATCACTCAGCTTTCGCTTTCTCCCACTATATACCCTCCTTATCTTTCTTTTTAAGCGAAACTCCTCCCCTTTTTAGGGGAGTCAATAAAATCTTTATATAAAAAAAAAAAAAGATGTCCCAACCCAATAATCAATATAAGGAAAGTGACAGGCATCAGAATTCAGAAAGCACCAGCTCTTTTGGAAGAACCTCTGCAGTATTCCTCCCCCTCGAACAAGCTCGGAAGAATAGGATATGGAGGATAAAGGTAAAGGTTCCCTTTCTCGAAAGCCAGTCGAATCCGACTCTAGGGTTGTGGTGCTCATCTCTGTTTCAAAGCCGAAGAGCCAGTGCTGTCTGAAGACGTTTCTGTGGTCATGTGGCCGGCATGACTAAACACCAAGGCGCATGGAATGCTATTACCTTCCCACCGCAGTGATACCTATTTATCTACTTCTAAGTTCTTGCTTTCGAACTGCTAGGTTGGCAGGAGCTGGAACTAGAGACGGGAGCTCACTCCGTCATGCGGCAACTCGGGTCTCGAACTGCTGAACTACTGACCTTCCACAGCCTGCAGTTCAGCGTCTTAACCACTTGAGCCACCGCAGCTCCATATGGAGGATGTCCCACCCTGAAATGGTTTGTCCAGTTGTAGCCCAAGGCCTATAGCTACAGTGGGGCATTTGGGGGTTCTGCCCCCTCAAATGTGAGGCACGCCCCACAACAGCTGCTTCCCCTCCCCTCCCCTCCCCTCCTGTGACATTAAAAGTGTCCTCCACTTGAGGGGGGGGAACCATTTAAAGCCGGGGTGTCAAACTCATTTGTTAGGAGGGCCGGATCTGACATAAATGAGACCTTGTTGGGCCGGGCCATGTGTGTCATAAAATGTAATGCCAGGTAGCAGAGATATAAACTTTTTAAAGGATGCAGGCAAACACAATTAAAGAGATTTTAAAAACTTTAAATAACACATTTCCAGTGAGTTCGACACCCATGGTAAACAGTTCCCTTTAAAAGGTGTTTTTCAAGTAGGGGCTGCCCACACCTGATCTCCAAGCAGCAAAATCGCCACTTGGAGTTCAAGGGAGGCGTGCGGCTACCCTCCTCTCTCTCCCATCCCCGGCCGCCCCACAAAATGTCCCCATGCCCACAAACCCCAGAATTTCTGCCTACAGGGCTGTGTAGCCCCGTCCCTTCATTTCGTTCATTTATGCCATGGGGGAAAGGAGCGCAGTTAGGATGCACTACAGTTCCCCCCACCCAGGGCTGGCGGCAGGATACATGGAGGCAGGGCTTTTTTTGTAGAAAGAGCCCAGCAGGAACTCATTAGCATAACAGACCACACCCAACAGCAGGAACTCATTAGCATAGTAGGCCACACCCCTGACAACACAGCTCATTAGCATACTAGGCCGCACCCCCATGTTACCAGAAGTGTGGTCATCCAGCCACACCCACCTTTTGGTTGTTATTCTGTTTACCTTGTTTGTTGTCAAAACCCAGGGCCTTTTTTTGTAACAGGGACTCCTTTGCATGTTAGGCCACACACCCCTAACGTAGCCAATCCTAATGAGTTTCTGCTGTTGAGCGTGGCCTATTATGCTAATGAGTTCCTGCTGGGCGTGGCCAACTCGGGAGCTGGAACTCCGTTCCTGTGCGTTCCTGCCCAAAAATAGCCCTGCATGGAGGCAGGGTGACGGCCAGGGGCCTGGGCACCCTCCCCCACTCACTTATTTGCTACTGCTCCATCATCTCCCAGTACACGCACTGCCCGGTGCTACTGGGGAAAGGACTGCAGGCAGTGGGGGAGCGTGGAGAGCAATGCTCCCTCTAAGCTGTGGGGTCTTGTGAGCAAAACTTCTACTTTTTGCACTACTGGCATTAAAGTTGTGAGCGAGCAATTGGGCTGCTGCATCAATTAGTCTGCTCTGGAGCCATCCTTCCTGAGCTCAGACAAGAATGTGTGAGCCGGAGGCTACAAAACTGTGAGCTAACTCGCACTAACTCAGCTTAGAGGGAACACTGATGGGGAATGAGAATCACAGAATCGTAGAAGAAGAAGAGAAGAGATTGGATTTATAACCCGCCCTTCACTACCCAAAGGTGTCTCAGAGCGGCTTACAAACTCCTTTCCCTTCCCCTCCCCACAACAGACACCCTGTGAGGTAGGTGGGGCTGAGAGAGCTCTGACAGAAACTGCTCTTTTTCGAGAACAGCTCCTATCAGAGCTACGGATTCCCCACGGTCATCCAGCCAGGTGCAAGTGGAGGAGTGGGGGAATCTAACCCGGTTCTCCCAGATTAGAGTCCAGGCACTTAACCACAACACCAAACTGTAGTGTTTGGAAGGGACCTCCAGGGTCATCTAGTCCAACCCCCAGCACAATGCAAAAAATTCATAAATACCTCCGCCCCACACACACCCAGTGACCCCCCTGTTCCATGCCCAGAAGATGACAAAAAACCTCCAGGATCTCTAGCCAAACTGGCCTGGAGAAAAGCTGCTGCCTCACCCCAGAGGGTGTAAGAAAGGG
>NW_015164217.1:55914-61390 GCF_001447785.1 Gekko japonicus
TGATAAAAATCAGTTTCCCTGGGGAAAACTGCCGCTTTGGAGGCATGGACTCCGTGGCAATATACCCAGTTGAGGTCCCTCCCCTCCCCCAAACCCCGCCGTCCCCAGCAATGCTGCCCCTAAGCAGTGGAGTCTTGTGAGCAAAAATTCTGCTTTGTGAGCTACCGGCATGAAAGTGGTGAGCGTGTGATTTGGCTGCTGCATCAATTACTTTGCTCTGCAGACGATACCACTCTAATGGCAGAAAGTGAAGAGGACCTCAAGAGCCTCTTGCTCAGGATAAAAGAGGAGAGTGCAAAAGTGGGCTTGAAGCTCAACATAAAAAAAAAACTAAGATCATGGCATCCGGCCCCATCACTCCTTGGCAAATAGAAGGGGAAGTCGTGAGAGTCCCTTGGACTGCAAGAAGATCAAATCAGTCAATCCTAAAAGAAATCAACCCTGACTGTTCCCTGGAAGGCCAGATAATGAAACTGAAGCTCAAATACTTTGGCCACCAAATGAGAAGGGAGCACTCCCTGGAGAAGACCCTGATGCTGGGAAAGATTGAAGGTCAAAGAAGACGGGGATGGCAAAGGATGAGATGGTTAGACAGTGTCATCGATGCAACGAACATGAAGTTGAGCCAACTTCAGAGGACGGCAGAAGACAGGAAGGCCTGGCGTGATCTGGTCCATGGGGTCGCGAAGAGTCAGACTCGACTGTGCAACTGAACAACAACAACTGGAGCCTTCCTTCTTGAGCGAAGACAAAAACGTGCGAGCCGGAGGCTTAAAAACGGTGAGCTAGCTCACACTAACTCAGCTTAGAGGGGACATTGGTCCCCAGGCTTCACTCCCTCCCCAAATCTCCTGGTATTTCCCATCTGAGAGTCCGCATGTCTACATGGGAGATCTCACAAGCCGGCAGAGGAAGGACACGCAGGCAGGTGGGAGGCATGCACGTGGGAGGAAGAAAAGGAGGGTATTGAATGGGGGGGGTAGTGGTGGGTAGAAGAGGGGGTGCCTCTGGGAACTGTCTGCCCAGTGGCCCTCCAAACCTGACACAAGCTCTTCTACCGCCCTCTTACGTAAGATGCAAAGGAGAGATTCTTTTAAAAAGCCAATGTATGCAACGGGAAGCAACTTGTTTCTACATAGGTGGACAAACGGCAGTGAAAGGTTGGCTGCCCCTCTCCAAGCACTGCCCCCTATTTCACAGATTCACAGCACTCCCAGTGCTGGAGTCACTCCTCCTTACCTGTGACCAAGATCGAGAAGAACACGGCTATCCCCAGCGGAGCCTCGGTGTCCCGCCGCCACTTCTTGCACTCCATCCTCCTCCGCCGGAGTCAGGAAAGTCAGTGGTTCCTTCAGCTTGCAATAAAGGTGTGTTTGCAACCACCGCCCTGGCTAGGTTTGACCTGCTCAGTGGCCTGAAGCCAACTGTGAGTTCCTATGAAAAGTTGCAATCCAATATCCAAGCGGGGAAGAGGCCGGGCTTAGTCAGACGCAGGGTGGAAAATACAGCTTGTTCCCCATCGGGCAAGTCGTCACTGTCAGTCTCCAGAATCCAGCAGGAGGATGTTGGTGAGGCTTCAGTTTACCACAGCTATTGCACTGCTCAGCAAGAGAGCAGGTTTCCGGAGAAGCGGGCTTCGGCTTTTGGGGATATTCTCCAAACGGCTTCCCTTCAGCCTCAGGGGGTGTGGCTCTGGAATGGAAGACCAAGAGACATCTAGTGGGGCTTCCTACCTTCAGGTGGTGGCTGGAGACATCCTGGGATTCTAACATCTCCCGGCAACAGAGATCAGTTCACCTGGAGCCAATGGCTGCTTTGGAAGGTGGACTCTATGGCATTATACCCCACTGAAGTCCCACCCCTCCCCAAATCCCGCCCTCCTCAGGCTCCACCCCCAAATCTCCAATAATTTCCAAATTCAGAGCTGGCAAATCTCACATCTAAAGAGGAGGAGGCTCCTTTATAAAGACATGTACAAGCCAGTTTGGTGTAGCGGTTAGGAGAGTGTAATCTGGAAGAGCCGGGTTTGATTCCCCACCGCTCCACATGCAGCTGCCGGCGTGACCTTGGGTCAGTTGCAAGTTCATTCAGAGCTGTTCTCTCGCAGGCCGTTCTCGAGAGAGCTCTCTCAACCCCACCTACCTCACAGGGTGTCTGTTGTGGGGAGGGGAAGGGGAGGGGATCGCAATCCGCTCTGAGGTACCTTCGGGTAGTGAAGGGCGGTGTATAAATCCAATCTCTTCTTCTTCTTCTTCATTTTGCGTGGACCCTTTCATATTTCTAAATTAATCATCTACCTCCCAAATGTATCTATACAGATCTAAACAGTTAAGGCATTGGGTGTGAAATCCTGCAGGTATTTCCCACCCACGTTCAAACCTGCTGACACCACATCATTACAGGAAGATGCCATACCCCAAGGGTACATCACGTACATTCCATGTGACTCAGGTTGCCAACTCTAGATTGGGAAACGGTTGGAGATTTGAGCGGTGGAGCCCTGGGAGGGTGGAATGTAATGCCAGAGAATCCACCCTCTGAAGCGGCCGTGTTCTCCAGCGGGACTGATCTCTATCGTCTGGAGATCAGTTGTAATAGTGGGAGGCCTCCACTATGCCTGAAGAAGATTTGTTCGAAACACGCAGGTTATGCCCGGGAGGCGTGTTGCTAGGCCTGCTTGCTAGCTGAATCACCTCATGGGAAAATACATCTACCAGGCTTGCTTGCTAAGCTGAATCATCATAGTGAGAAATACAAGCTGCCTGCTACCTCTACCTGATGGATTGTCACTTGGAAAATGTACAATAGGTTGCTGCATTGTTCGGTGCACATAACTGTAAAAAGGTAAAGGTTTCCCTTGCTCGAAAGCCAGTCGAATCCGACTCTAGGGTTGCGGTGCTCATCTCCGTTTCAAAGCCGAAGAGCCAGCGCTGTCCGAAGACATTTCCGTGGTCATGTGGCTGGCATGACGAAACACCGAGGTGCACGGAACGCTGTTACCTTCCCACCGAAGTGATACCTATTTATCTACTTGCAATTTCTTGCTTTCGAACTGCTAGGTTGGCAGGAGCTGGAACTAGAGAGGGGAGCTCACTCCGTCATGCGGCAACTCTGGTCTCGAACTGCTGAACTACCAACCTTCCACAGCCTGCAGTTCAGCCTCTTAACCACTTGAGCCTCTTAACCACCGCAACTCCTACAAATAACTGTACATTGGTATTTATCCTCCATCAGGAAGAAGACAGTTGGACTCTTCATGTTATATAACTTAGTTTGAAAGTGTTTGAAATGTGATGTTGTAGTTTGAAAGTCTTTACAATACACTAGAGTTGATGTTGTGTATAAAAAGCAAATGTATTTAGCTATAAGTATATGTGAATATTGTGTTTATTATTTCAACATGGTGTTTTCTGTGTTTACCCACCTGGAGGTCGGCAAACCTACCAGTGGTCTGTCCAACAAGTACAAAATCCAACAGTGGCTGGTCAGATAGGGTATCTTACACATTTGCTGGAGGAGGGCTCCTGGTTTGGTCCTGGTATCTTCCGGCACACACACTGAGATGACATCAGCCAGATGTGACATCATCATGCTGGGTACTTTGTACAGGGGCTGCTTGGCTAAAAACTCTATGGTCACCATAGAGTTTTTAGCCAACTGTGTGACGTGCCCGGCATAGTAAGGCTCCCCCCACCAGCTGGCCGGCCAGCGGCTGATTGGGAGCCCTGGGGTTAGCAGCCCTACAGTCAAATGCCCTGGGATGTACATAGTCAAGGCCCACTGGCCATAGCTCTCATCTGTTGACTGCTTCCTAGAGTTGCCATTCTCCAGGAAGTCAAGGATGAGAGATCACGGGACAGGCTGAATTTGTAAGGAAAAACAACCGTGATATAATAACGAAACCTTGTTAGGGGAAAATATATCTTCTTTAATTTTCTTTGAAGTAAATTGGTCTCCGGTTTTTCTTAAATTGGTCTCAATTTAAGAAAAGACCAATTTAAGAAACACCTGAGACCAATTTACTTCAAAGAAAATTAAAGAAGATATATATATTTTCCCCTAACAAGGTTTCGTTATTATATCACGGTTGTTTTTCCTGACAGGTTCAGACCGATTTCACACAAGAGCTGCGTCGCGGTCGCACCTCCCTTTGCCCCGCTTCTATTGGTCAATTTCCCAACCAAAGCCGCGCAGCCGCGTTTTGACCCGCGGCTTCGCCCAATTTTCCCCGCGGTTTCGTGATCCTGTTTTTTGATTACTTGGCTGCTTGGAAGTAATTAGATTTTGCACTCAGGAAGACTTGTACTTGATGTTGAAATGAAATTGACCAATAGAAGCAGGGCAAAGCTCTTGTGTGAAATCGGTCTCAGTCTCCAGGAGGGGGCTGGATACCTCCCAGACTACAGAGATCAGTTCCCCTGGAGCAAATGGCTGCTTTGGAGAATAAAACTCTATGGCATTATACCCCACTGAGGTCCCTGTCTTCCCCAGGCTCCATCCCCAAATCTCCAGGAGTTTCCCAAACTGGATCTGGCAACCGTATGTTTTCCCAGCATCAGTCCAGAACCTGGAGGTTCAATTCCTCTGTCAGGTCGAATAGCCAGCGACAGACCTACCTTCTGTCAATCTTCCAACTCCCGTTCAGGTTTTCACTCAATATTTTGTGTGCATCCATGTATTCATTTTTTATTTATTTATTTATTTATTTATTTGGATTTTTACCCCGCCCACCCGCCAAGGCGGCTCAGGGTGGCTTCTCTTGCTCGAAAGCCAGTCGAATCCGACTCTAGAGGTGCCGGGCTCCAAACGGAGATGAGCACCGCAACCCTAGAGTCGGATTCGACTGGCTTTCGAGCAAGGGAACCTTTACCTTTACCTTTATTTGGACCATGCACTTTTGAGTTTCTGTCTATTTTTTGTATGTTTGAAAAACTACTCTCTTTATATAGTGTTAGATTATTACACTCCTTGATTGTTGAATATATATTTTTGTTATTTATGCATGATTTGATCTTTTGTATCTTTGTTATTACTAGTAGGGCTGCCATTCTCCCGACCCGGGTGGGGGTTTGCCCGCTTTCGGGCCTCCAGACCCACTGGCCTGGATTCGGCCAACAGGGGGACCCCGCCCCAAAGCACCCTGTTTGCCGCAGTGCACCCAGCGCAATAATGTCACCTCGAGGTGATGTCATCACATAGGGCACATTCCGGGGGGAGGGGCAGTCGATCATTTAAGGAAAAACCGTAGAGTTTTTCCTTAAATAATAGAGCGTCCCCCAGAACATGCCCTTTTCGATGCTGTCACTTCCGGGCGATGTCATTGCAGCGCATGTGCACTTCGCATGCACACCGAGGAACTCCAGAGCAAGGGCAAAGACCAGGACACACACACACCCTGCCGGAGGCCTGGTAAGACCTGGCCAGGGGTCATTTCCTGCAGGAGCGCACAGGAGCGGAGCTCCAGCAGTAAAGAGCC
>NW_015164217.1:61569-74850 GCF_001447785.1 Gekko japonicus
CCCCCCCCCCCCCCGATAGCTAGCAGTCCAAAACAGTTCAGTGGAACCTGAGCGGTGGGCGTTGTCTTCTGACACTCTTCCGGTGATGTCAGGGGGTGTGGCACATGCAAATGAGTTATGCTAATGAGTTATGCTAATGAGCTCCTGCCCCTCTTTTTCTACGGAATGACCCCTGGACCTGGCAACCCTAATTACTAGCTCCCGGAACAAGGCTGGTCAGGCGAGGTTAACTGCTAGGTCACACCTTGAAAGCGGTGGTGAAGAATCTTGGGCAGATAGTGTGTAAGGAGAGCCAGGGCCAGGCGAAGTTAGCCGGAGCTTTCCAGCAGTGTAGCAATAAAAACCCTCTGAGCCACAAGTGGGTGTGAGAAGAGCCTTCCTTTTGAAGGGGAAGGGTGGAATGGCCCAGGCAGCTGCAGTCACCCAGCTTCCAGGCAGGGGTTGTTTCATAGAAAAAGAGGTAGGGGAACTCATTAGCATAACTCATTAGCATATGCCACACCCCCTGACATCAGGGGCCCGGCGGTGGACCTGCAAGGCCGGCGGGAGGGCGAGGAAGGCCCGCCAAGGCCCTCCCTGGCCCCAGGCAGGCAGGGGTGGGGAGAGGCGGGGAGGAAGCAACTTGCCCTCCCTCTTCTCCTGCCTCCTCCTGGCTGAATGAGGGCCGGAAGCAGGAGGCGGAGCTTCGTTGTGTGCCCCGCCCCCGTACCTCACCCGGGGGAACTGCGATCCCCCGCGATTCCCCCCGAATCGACCTCTGCTTCCAGGTAGCCCAGGAGGCAGCAAGGCTGGCGACAGCTGGCAATACTTAAAGGCGCCTCGGCCAAGGCTTCCAGAAGCTGAGGGGAAGGAGAGGGTCACAACTGGATGGCCACCATTTTGTCCTTTGCAACAGAGTCTGGGAGGAGAAGACAGACAGCCACTCAGGGGTGGGGGCAGCAGGTCCAGGAGAAAAGCAGGGCACGTTTGTCCAGGTCCCTCTTGCTACCTGGCTGGAAGGGCCGGAAGGAGGAGGAGGAGGAGGGTTACCAAGTACCTACCACGAATCGGCGGGGGACACATAGTTCTTGGCAGGGCTTTTTTTGTAGAAAAAGCCCAGCAGGAACTCCTTAGCATAATAGGCCACACCCAACAGCAGGAACTCATTAGCATATTAGGCCACAACCCTGACAGCAGAACTCATTAGCACATTGGGCCGCACCCCCATGTTACCAGAAGTGTGGTCATCCAGCCACACCCACCTTTTGCTTCTTATTCTGTTGACCTTGTTTGTTGTCAAAACCCAGGGCCTTTTTTTGTAGCAGGAACGCCTTTGCATGTTAGGCCACACACCCCTAATGTAGCCAATCCTAATGAGTTTCTGCTGTTGGGTGTGGCCTATTGTGCTAATGAGTTCCTGCTGGGCGTGGCCAACTTGGGAGCCAGCCGGAACTCCGTTTCTGTGCGTTCCTGCCCAAAAATAGCGCTGGTTCTTGGCGGCAACATTCCCACGGGAAAAACACACATGCTGCACTATACTGTCGGCCAAACATTATGTAGACACGTAACCGGGCGACGCTCTAGCAATGGGGCTGAAAACTCGATGGTACCAGTTTTTTAGCCTCCAGCTCACACATTTTTGTCTTAGCTCCAGAAGGATGGCTCCAGAGCAAACTAATGTATGCAGGAGCCAAATTGCTTGCTCACAACTTTAATGCTAGTAGCTCACAGAGTAGAATTTTTGCTTACGAGACTCCACAGCTTAGAGGGAGCATTGCCCCTCTCCCGTGCTTGATCAGCCAGTTGCATCTTTCAATGCCCACGTGTGCACGCACCCGCATCTAAGACCACTACCAGGGATCGGGGCCATTTTGTGCAATGCTGCATTGCATCAACTTGCTGTTTTAAACTGCCATAAACTCCGGGTCATGTGTTAATCAATTTGACTCTCCCTAGCCTGGCCCATCAATCGGGCGCCCCAGACCAGATCCGTGAACCCTGGTGAACTTCACATTCTCCCCCTCCCTTTGTTGTGCTTCTGCTGGATCAGACCAAGTCACTGAGACCAATTTCACACAAGAGCTTCGCTGCGGTCGCGCCTCCCTTTGCCCCGCTTCTATTGGTCAATTTCCCACTCGAAGCCGTGCGGCCGCATTTTGACCCGTGGCTTCGCCCAATTTTCCCCGCAGTTTCATGATCCTGGTTTTTGAGGATCACGAAACCACGGGGGCAATCGGGCGAAGCCACGGGTCAAAATGCGGCCGTGCGGCTTCGAGTGGGAAATTGACCAATTGAAGTGGGGCAAAGGGAGGCACGACTGCGGCGCAGCTCTTGTGTGAAATCGGTCTGAGTCACTGACGAAGGTCAGTGCCTCTCCTTCCCCCACAACCACCCTCTTGTGCTTACAGCACAGCGACGGTGTCCATCTATAGAAACCCAAACTGGATTCTTCAGAGCCGTGAAACCAACTTTCTCCCAGGGCACCCCACCTTCTTGATTATCTGGTTAATGGGACGATGCCGGGCAGAGGGTGAAAAAAACCCATTCTAATTATGCAAAGGGAACGAGAGCAATGGAGCAGGTCCGGCCTTGAGGCGTTGCGGACTTAATTCTGCGGTTACAGCTCATAAAGGCTAGCGAGGCGGCATTCTTAAGCCCTGTGTACACATAAACACACAGGCTTTTGCCCAGTGACGCTTCCCGGCCTTGTCATTCTCCGGCCAAAGTTTTCCACATATGAAACTTCCTTTTAAAAAAAAAATATCCAGAAGGGACTTGACTATTAACGACACGCTAGCAGGAGTCAAAATTCTGCAACCAGGACCTTAATGTAGCTACAATTTTTTTTAAGCCAAGTGTTTACTGTTTGGTATTTATACTCTGTTTGGTTTTGGTATCTTTGATGTAGTATGTTGTATGTTGTCATTAAAACTTGAGCCACCATAGGTGGCTCAACAGGTAGATAGCTGCAAATACATGAAGAAATAGATGTGTTGAGGCAGTCCAGGTTATTAGAATCTAGCTTTAATTACTCATATCATCTAAACATGTATTATTTTAATGTTGGCATCTGAGAAGAATTACCCCCATTCTATGTTTGTTTGTCCTTAATGTTTGTATGGTTTTGAAATTTGTTTTAAAAAAATTCTATCCCTCCATGGGGTAGTTAAAAAAAAAAAATTCTGCAACCAGGAACAAGAAGTAAGATGTCTTAGGCAGTGTTCCCTCTAAGCTGAGTTAGTGTGAGCTAGTTCACAGTTTTTTAGCCTCCAGCTCACACATTATTGTTTTAACTCAGGAAGAAGGGCTCCAGAGCAAACTAATTTAGGCAGTTGCCGAATCGCTCGCTCACAACTTTCATGCCAATAGCTCACAAAGCAGAATCTTTGCTCACTAGACTCCACAGCTTAGAGGGAACTTTGGTCTTAGGCAATGCTCCTTCTAAACTGTGGAGTCTTGTGAGCAAAAATTCTATTTTGTGAGCTACTGGCATTAAAGTTGTGAGCGAGCGATTCGGCTACTGCATGAATCATCTGTTATCATATTGTTAAATTATAAGCATTGTTTGCACGCTTTGCAGTTTCTATTATCATTCGAATTAGGCATGATAGTAAGAGGTGACCTGAGACACTCTCAGTCAAGCCTACTTCACAGAGTGGTTGTGGGAGAAGGGAGGAGGGGAGAAAAACATCCTAAGCTGCTCGGCGCCCCAACTGTGAGGAGAGAAGTGCGATATAAATACAAATGCATTATTCGGACATTTATTGCAGTCATTCGCTCAACTTGGTTCCTGATTGCAGGAAACTAGAGATATCAGGAGCTTCCCAGCATTATTAAAAAGTAGATTGCATCTGGGTGGTGGAAAGTACCACCAAGTTGCAGCCAACTAATGGCGATCCCATAGGGTTTGCAAGGCAAGAAACAAATACAGGCGGTTTGCAGTTGCCTGCCTCTGCGTAGCAACCCTGGGCTTCCTTGGTGGTCTCCCATCCGAGTACTAACCGGGGCCGACCCTGCTCAGCTTCCTAGTTCTGACAAGATCAGGCTAGCCTAGGCCATCTACTTCAGGGCAAGAGACATACAGAGGTGGTTTGCCATTGCCTGCCTCTGCGTTGCAACCCTGGACTTCCTTGGTGGTCTCCCATCCAAGTCCTAACCAGAGCTGCCCCTGCTCAGCTTCCTAGTTCTGACAACATCAGGTAGTCCTAGTCTGGACTGGGGTCTAGCAGGAAAGGGGATCACCAGAGCATTTCTGCAACTCAAAAGTACCCTAACCTTTAACCAAGTTGGTGCCATGCAATATTTGGTTACGTACGCCCTACTTTTCTGAGAGGTGAGAGCTGCCAGTGCCAACCTCCAGGTGTGACAAAAAATACAAGGGAACACAGCAAACAGTCGAAATCAAGAGAATCTACTGTGTTAAAAAAATCCAGAGTCTCTAACATTCAGTAAGTCACAGTTCTGTAGGTAACAGTCAATGTGCCCATAGGGTTCATGTTGGTTGAAGAAGACGCCGCCGAAAGGTGGCTTACGGCTTCTGTGTGATCTTTAAACTTTAAATAGCCGCCGCTTTCTGAGTAAACACGCTTTAAAGGCTGAGCAAGCATGCATCACCCGCAAGGTTTGCAGGGTCACCACTGCCTCTATTTAAAAAGGTAAAGGTTCCCTTGCTCGAAAGCCAGTCGAATCCAACTCTAGGGTTGCGGTGCTCATCTCCGTTTCAAAGCCGAAGAGCCAGCGCTGTCCGAAGACATTTCCGTGGTCTTGTGGCCGGCATGACTAAACACCAAGGCGCACGGAACGCTGTTACCTTCCCACTGAAGTGGTACCTATTTATCTACTTGCAATTTCTTGCTTTCGAACTGCTAGGTTGGCAGGAGCTGGAACTAGAGACGGGAGCTCACTCCGTCATGTGGCACCCGGGTCTCGAACTGCTGAACTACTGACCTTCCACAGCCTGCAGTTCAGCGTCTTAACCACTTGAGCCACCGGACCGCCTACCTCTATTTAACACACGTGCAAATTCCTTCCGAACAGACCTCAGGCCCAAGCAAAGCCCTTCCTCTCGGCTAATTTTCCATTTTCCTCAACCCCAAGGCACTTGAGAATCGATTCAACATAAACCCTACTGGCACACTGAGACCATTTCTGCAGAAGTGAAATTCCCCACATCGTCGTTTTAAAAACTGTGCGTTATGTGAAATTTTCTGCAGTAGACTTTTCCTCACCAGGCACAAACCCAAAGTTTTCTCCTTCTTCGCTGGCATTTTCAGAATCCCCAGTTTTAGTGAGTTTAAAAAAACACCACAAAGTAAGAAGTTGAAAAGCTCGGGTTTACACATAGTGAAGAAAAATCTACTGTGGAAATTTTTCACATGACGCGCAGTTTTCAAAATGTCAATGCGGGGAATTTCACTACTGCGGAAATGGTCTGACTGTTATCAATGGAACTGTGACTTACTGAACGTTAGAGATTTCGGATTTTTCTACGTTAGGAAGATGCGTTAGGATTTGTTCTTCTACATGGTGAGGTTATGGTCATTTATCGTAAGTATTTCATTAAGTCTATTAGAAGCTTGCAGAAAAAATTGCACAAGGGTTTTGTCATATTAAAATTTATTATAACCTTTTAAAATGTGTGTTGTCGAAAGCTTTCACAGCCAGAGTTCATTATTTGTTGTAGATTTTCCGGGCTGTATGGCCGTGGTCTTGGCATTGTAGGACCTGACGTTTCGCCAGCAGCTGTGACTGGCATCCTCAGAGGTATAACACAGAAAGATGGAGTACTCTCTGTGTCAATGTGAGAAGAAAAATGTTAGACAAGTAATTTATATCTACTCAGGAAGGTGGGGTAGGGCTGAGTCATTATCTCAGTCATTATGATCATGACTCAGCCCTACCCCACCTTCCTGAGTAGATATAAATTACCTGCCTGACATTTTTCTTCTCACATTGACACATCTTTCTGTGTTATACCTCTGAGGACACAAGTCACAGCTGCTGGTGAAACATCAAGTACAACAGTGCCAAGACCACGGCCATACAGCCCGGAAAATCTACAATAACCAGAGGTCATTTCGGGGGGGTCGCGGGTGATCGCAGTTCCCCCGTGTGAGGTACGGGGGGCGGGGCACATGACGAAGCCCCGCCCCCTGCTTCCGGCCCTCATTCAGCCAGGAGGAGGCAGGAGAAGAGGGAGGGTAAGTTGCTTCCTCCCTGCCTCTCCCCACCCCTGCCTGCCTGGGGCCAGGGAGGGCCTTCGCGGGGCTTCCTTGCACTCCCGCCGGCCTTGCAGGTCCACCGCCGGGCCCCTCATGGGGCTCGGCAGTGGAGCTGCAAGGCCGGCGGCGGCCGGGACCGTTGGGGGCGGGGTGTGTGGCCTTATGACACACTTCCGGTGATGTCAGGGGGTGTGGCATATGCTAATGAGTTCCCCTAGCTCTTTTTCTACGAAATGACCCCTGGTTGTTTAAATGATCACTGTATGAGATATGACTTCATTCTATTGAAATATTATATAGCACTGAATCAAATAAAGTACGAAATTATACAATATGTAAGGTTTTGACACACTTCCGGTGATGTCAGGGGGTGTGGCCTTATGACACACTTCCGGTTATGTCAGGGTGTGTGGCATATGCTAATGAGTTATGCTAATGAGTTCCCCTAGCTCTTTTTCTACGAAACGACCCCTGAAATAACTAATTTAAAAATCCGATAAAATTGGCAACACTAGCTAAAGGGATGTTCCGCTTCCAAAAAAATCTCAGTTTCTCAGGACTGGCCTCTGTTTTCATACACGGTGGTAACCTGGAGGGTGGGCAGAGGTGCCTCGGCTTAGTCAATCACATGCTTCCTTTATACAAACACATAAACCGTCGGAGCAACAACAAATAGAAGAGGGGGAAACGTCAGGTTGGAAAGCCCTTGAACGGGACAACCAGTGACCCTCTTTGCCTGTAGGCAAAGCCAGCTAGCCAAGGTCAGAGGCGGAGTAAAAGAAGTAATAGATTTGTGATAAGGAGATGCTTGGCTTGGTTCCAGCATAAGCCTTCACACCTTGTGACTCACCAAAGCCAAAGAAGTGCATGGCCCCTCATTAAATCTTTTGGATCCGGTCAAAAGCTGAATGTTATATACATCTGCAGCCCTAGCAAGACAATAAAAATCAGGAGGAACAGACCGCGTGCATTTTATACAGAGAAGTTCCCAGGCTCAATCGTGGATATTGAAGAATCTCAGATAACAGGAAAGGTCCTTCTTTGCCTGGGACCCAGGAAGATAACTGCTGGCCACACTGCTGACAGACAGAAGTCAGTGTCCTGTATTCATGCGCCTTTGGTAACATGTACATTGTTATCAATCCACAATCCACAAAGCAGTGACCCCAGTTTCATACTGGGGCAGGTAGCCGTAAGCAGACCCTTCATGAAAAAGCTCTGGACAGGGCTGGCTCCAGTTTTTTTTTGTACACTAGGCGAGGCTACCTTCTGGCGCCCCCCCCCCCCGTGCGCCCACCATATGGGGTTGCCAACCTCCAGGCAGGGCCTGGAGAGAAGGAAGACTTTCCTCCATGAATCGCTCTGATCCTGATGGGGGAGATGTAAACCAGAGAGAGGCAGTGTTGAGAGAAAACCCGGGGCGAAAAGCCCCCCCCCCCCCCCCGGTCACACACACCCCTCAGCAGAAAGACAGATTTTCTCTTGCTTTCTTGCTTTCTCTCGCTATCTCTCTCTCTCTTTCTTTCCCAGCGAAGAAAATATTAATAGAAATTTTTTTTAAGGAATTCTCCCAAGAGGAGAGGGGAAAATAACAAAAGTTCTGAAAGGTGACCCCCCCCACACACACGCCACCTTAGATCCAAAGGCAGCTCAAAAAGCGCCGATCTGGAGCCCCTGGAAGCCTGCGGCTAACGCTCCCGAGGGTTCTGACTACCTGGGCGTCCTCCGCGAAGCCGGCCAGCTGGCCAGCAATGGACCCAAGGAGATAAGGCGACACTGCGGGGCCTGCAGCAAGCCAGAGCCTTGGCGGGTTGACCAGCCTGGGCGCACTCCCCAGTGGGTTCCTCGGAAAAGCGGGCAGTTCACTGGCTGCAAGGCCCCGGTTGTTGACCTCCTTCGTGGGATTGCCTGGAAACTGGGGGGGGGCCCTGCACCTTTGGGGCCCAGCTCAGGTGCACCAGGGGGCGGCCTGGGATGGAGGGGCCAGCTTTCCCGGGGCTGCTCCAGCAGCGACAAAGTTTCCAGAACATGCCACCAGCCTCCTCCCCCCCTTCGCCCAATAAATCGATCTGCATCCCCCCCCCCCGGCAACCCACCGTCCCCCAGTGGGAGCCATGTGGCCAGCCCGCCTCTCCTCCAGACTGCCGGCGCCACCCTAGATGGAGAGGCTCGCCTGGGGCCAGGGAGCCACAGCCGCTCCGCCCTCTCTTCTGCCGTGCGGAGCGGTGGACTTTCCGGGAGGCCTGGGCAGGGACTGCCGCCGGAGGAGGAGAGAAGCGGCATCGGCAGTGGGGGGGGTCTTCTGGCCGGCGGGAAGGCAGCCACACTCCAGCGGGGCGCCACAGGGTTAGGGGCGCCTTTGGGCTATGAGTGTCCACGCTGGCTCAAGCAGCAGCGGCTTCACTGTCTGTCTGTCTGTCCCCCCCCCTTGGGTGCGCGTCCCTCTCTCCCTCCAGGGGCGCAAGGTGAAGTGAGCTGGCAGGAAGGGGTGCGCTGTGGAGCGGGCACCCAGAAAGCCATGCTGGGGGTGGGCGGGCGGCGGCAGGGGCCTTGCTGCGCCCCTGGAAGCTCTGCACCAATGTTCCCTTTAAGCTGCGGAGTCTTGTGAGCAAAAATTCTACTTTGTGAGCTACTGGCATTAAAGTTGTGAGTGAGTAAGTTGGCTACCGCATAAATCAGTCTGCTCCTGAGCCATCCTTCCTGAGCTAAGACAAAAACTTGTGAGCTGGAGGCTAAAAAGCTGTAGCTAGCTCACACTAGCTTAGCTTAGAGGGAACACTGCTCTGCCCCCTAGGCCGTAGCCACAGTTGGCCTAGTGGAAGAGCCGGCCCTGGCTCTGGAACTCTTTACCAGGAGAAGTCAGGACATCTCTCTTTGTAAAGTTTCTGGAAAGCCTTCCTTTCCCAGTAGGCCGTGAGTTAGGTGACTCAGTTTTGTCTGTGGCTTTTCTCTGCCTACTTACCATCCGTCAATTTAGCAGCGGTTTCATTGCTTTGTTTTTAGCACCTGCCGGATGGGAAAGCGATCTATAAATAATATTATTCAGCCACCAAACCTGAAGCGCAACCTGCAGGGAAAGGCTGTTCCCTCAGTTCTCTGTGAAGTCCTTGAGAACTGAGAAAGAATTTTTTCAAGATGATTTCTCCCCTGGGATCTCTTAGAGGCAAACCACAGATTCTAATCCTCCGCAAACAGAGGCCTGGCTCTTCCTCTCTCCAAAAGCCATTAAAGGCAAATAATGTTTTCCTTTGCAGTGAGCGACACCTTGAAATATTAGCCTCTTAGTGTCATTTCATTTGATTCAACAGATTCTTGTCAGCGTTGGCTCAGGGGTGTTTAACTGGCTGAGGCAATGGTGAAGGCCACCACCACAACCCCCACCACTGCACCCTCACCAAGATAGGGTTGCCAACTCTGAGTTAGTAAATACCTGGAGATTTGGGGAGGTGGAGCCTGAGGAGGGTGGGATTTTGGGAAGGGAGGGACTTCAACGGGGCCTAGTGCCTTAGAATACACCTTCCAATGTGGCCATTTTCTCCAGGTGAACTGATCTCGGTCCCTTGGAGACCAGTTGTAATGGCGGGATATCTCCAGCCACCACCTGGAGATTGGCAACCCTGCATCAAGGAGCCAGCGGGGATAACTCAGCTTATCGCCATTCCTGACTGCTTTAAACACTGTGTGGTGGGCCCTGTGTGTTCTTTACGGCCTCCAAAACCCTTGGGTTGCTTCCTCTCACAAGAATCTGGCCACCATTTTGGTTGCCCTGACAACAGGCGCCTTGCGAGAATCTGAGTGCTGGCGAGCACAGCTTGTCCCGGGTGCTTGTAAAGAGGCTGGGAGGGAAGTGGTGGTCAACAGGATTACCTCCTTCGGCCCTAAGTCAGGGGTAGCAGTGGGGCTGCAAGTAGGAGGGAAGGTTGCCACCTTCCCACCCGAAATCTGCAGTCTGAGGTGACCAGCTCAAGTAGGGGGGAAACTGGAGATTTGGTGGGTAAAGCCTGAGGAAAGCGAGGTTTGGGGAGCAGAGGGGCTTCAGTGGGGTATAACGTCACAGAGTCCAGCTTCCAAAGCAGCCATTTTCTCCAGACGGACTGATCTCTGTTGCCTAGAGATCGGTTTATTTATTTACTTTATCAAACCGGGTTTGATTCCCCACTCCTCCACTTGCAGCTGCTGGATGACCTTGGGCAAGCCATCGTTCTGTCAGAGCTGTTCTCTCAAGGGCAGTTCTGGAAAGAGCTCTCTCAGCCCCGCCTACCTCACAGGGTGTCTGTTGTGGGGCGGGGAAGGGAAAGGAGTTTGTATGCCGCTTTGAGACTCCAAATGAAGGGTGGGGTATAAATCCAATCTCTTCTTCATCTTCTTCTTGATTTTTAGACCACCCTCCCTGTAATGTATTGGAATCCTCACTTGAATCGGCCCATTTACATTCAATGTTAAGCTTCAAGCCAGACCAGGGCTCCTCTGAGCGAACTTCCTATTGGTCGCTTCGTAACAGCGACCAATCAGAACGATACCATTCCCTAGGAGGGAAAGACTCCCATTGGCCTTTATCCTAGCAATCTCATTGGTTGTTAAATGTAAATAGGCGTGGCTACATTAGCCCGGTTATGTTTAAAAGGAGCATAAGCTCCCACTGTTTTCTGTTCTGGTTTCTTACTGAGTTGAGTGCTTGTTCGTTACTTCCAATAAAGCTGAATCACTTGCTGAATCACTCTAAGAGTCCTTTGTTAGCGCGATCTAACAATTGGCGACGAAGGTGGGATGTTAGAGCAGGTAGGCAGCCCTGCGGGATCCTGATTATTGGGTTGTTTGTTCTGTGACAGGTAGAAATTTTACAAGTGGGACATCCCCTGTCGTTTCTCCTCCACAATGGGGGAAAAGAAGAAGAAGAAGAGGAGGAGCATGAGGAGGAGGAGATTGGATTTATACCCCGCCCTTCACTACCCAAAGGTGTCTCAGAGTGGCTTACAGACTCCTTTCCCTTCCCCTCCCCACAACAGACACCCTGTGAGGTCGGTGGGGCTGAGAGAGCTCTTGACACAGAATCTGCTCTTTTTCAAGAACAGCTCTTATCAGAACTATGGCTTCCCCAAGGTCATTCAGCAGCTGCAAAAGGGGAATCAAACCCGGTTCTCCCAGATTATCTGTGTTTCTCTCTTTCTTCAAAAGGTTATCGCAGCTGCTTCCCCAGAAAAGCTCGCTGCAGCCAACAAACGATAACTCATTGTGGTGCAGAACAATCCCAGGCAATTGAAGCAGCCCTGAAACTTTCACACACACACACACACACACACACACAATCAGCTGGTAGCAAACAGAAATAAAAAAGGCTTTATAGTCTTTGTGGAAAATTCCATAAAAACAAAGCATTCCATAGCCTGGGGAGCTCTGGCGCTTATAGCCTTCCTTTCCCAACATCCTTATCTGATGCAAGTAAATAATGAGAAAGGCCCATCACAAACGGCACGTGGGCTGACACAGGGAGAGGAAATTTTTTTCCCCCAGTGTGTGGGTTCCAGGCCACACAGGGCTTTAAAAACGATTGCGCAGAACAGGCTGCGAAAAGCACCAAAGGCCAGCTAGGAAATGTCATGGTGATCACCAGATTGGCATAGGGTTGCCAGCCTCCAGGTGGGGCCTGGAGATCTCCCGCTTCTCCAACTGACCTCCAGCTGACAGAGATCAGCTCCCCTGGAGAAAATGGCTACTTCGAAGGGTGGACTCTATGGCACTGTGCCATGCCGAGGCCCCGCCCCTCCCCAAACCCCGCCCTCTCCCAAATCCACACCCAAAGTCACCCGGTATTTTCCAACCCAGGACTGGCAACCCTCAATGGGCAGCTGGATTCGAGTCCAGCCAGGAGCAACTAAGAGACCAACCAGATTTTCTGGGCATAACCTTTCGAGAGCCAAAGCTCTCTTCGTCAGATATACCAGACAGCAGTTTCCCTCCCTCCCTATTCCTCTATTCCAGCACAGATAATATCCATGGTTGCAGAATCCAGTCCGGCTGTGCCCAATCACGAGCTCTGCCACTGCTTCCTGTGAAACTTTGGCGCCCACGCTGCCCACCAGTTATGTGAGTGACCCGCTCCCTTGACCCCTTCGACAATGGAGAGCGTGGGCAAGGCACTATGAAAGACTCTGGTGATATCCCTGCTGCTCTGAGGACTGCCCTAACCCACAATTACCACTCACAGAACTCAATGCTCTTCTCGGATTAACAAACCCCTGATCTGGACTCCAACAGGAGACAATTGAAGGAAAGAGCTGGGATGATGTTGGGTATCTGCTTATCTAACGTTTCCAGTTGAGACCTATAGCACTAGGGTCACCAACCTCAAGGAGATCCCTCAGAGTTACAACTTATCTCCAGACAAGACAGATACGTTCCTCTGTTTTTTAAAAAAGGCTGCTTTGCAGAGTGAACGCTATGGTATTATAACCTGCTAAGGTATTTCCCCTCCCCAAACTCTGCCTTCCCGGGTTCCACCCCCAAATCTCCAGAAATTCCCCAACCCAGATCTGGCAACCCCCTATAGCACATACCTCTGCCCCACAGTCTTTCCATCGCTAAGTGAACATCTGCCGTATTCCTTAAAATAGACCAGAATCCCCACCTCAGCCACGCACAAGCATTGAGAGGGCAAGAGAGAGGCAAGGCAAATTGTGAGTACGGGGCAAACTAGGTGCAACAATCAAGAGATCTAGGATTAGATCTCCCGTTTTTAAAAAAGCTAACATTACCATGAGGTGTACAGGCTGTGGTTGAAGAAAAAAGGGACACGGGAATGAACTTGAGAGCATCTGTTACCCACTGGTATTTATCCTCCGGAGTTGTCAGTAGTGATGGGCACGAACTGGCTCGCGAACTAAAGTTCGTGATGAATTTTGCCCGGTTTGTGGTTTGCGAAGTGAAGTTCGTGGCAGGTCAACCGGCACGAATTTTCCACAAACTTCCAAGTAGTTTGTGGGTGTTCGTGAATAGATACTGTCAAGGAGCTGAACAGGCTGACCCCGTGAGTTCTCAGGGCAAGAGTACACAAGTAGCCAGACTGATGTTCTTAAAATATATA